>NW_026894669.1:0-96003 GCF_032452875.1 Bos javanicus | reverse complement strand
TTGACATTGCATGATCAGCCACGTGAGCAGTGCATGATAGCCACGTGATCAGTGCATGATCAGTCACGTGATCAGTGCATGATCAGTCACTGGCAGTGCATGATCGGCTTACGTGATCTGCATGATCAGTCACGTGACCAGTATATGATAGCTACGTGATCATTCCATGATCAGCCACGTGATCAGTGCATGATAGCCACGTGATGTGCATGAGCATGTGAGTAGAGTATGATCAGCCACGTGATCAGTGCATGAGTGCCACGCAGATCAGTGCATGATATGTCACGTGACAGTGTGTGATCAGCCACGTGAACAGTGCATGTTCAGCCACGTGATCAGTATGATAGCCACGTGATCAGTGCATGATCAGTTACGTGAGCAGTGTATGATCAGCCACGTGATCAGTGCATGGTCAGACACGTGAACAGTGTATGATCAGCCACGTGATCAGTGCATGATATCCAAGTGATCAGTGCATGATCATCACGTGATCAGTGTATGATCAGCCACGTGAACAGTGCATGCTCAGTCACGTGATCTGGGCCTGCTGAGCTGCGTGATTACTGTCTGCTCATCTGCTTGACAATTGCCAGCTGAGCTGCACGATTCCTGCCTGTCATCTGCTTGACAATTGCCAGCTGTGCTGCGTAATTCCTGCCTGCTCAGCTGCTTGATTATTGCCAGCTGAGCAGCATGATTCCTCACACCTGAGTTCCATGATTATTGCCTGCTGACTGTTTGATTCGTGCCTACTCAGCTCTTTGTTTATTGCCTCCAGAGGCACATGATCAGTGTATGATAGCAAACATGATCAGCGCATGATCAGTCACATGATCAGCCATTAAGTCACGTGATCACTACATGATAGTCATGTGATCAGTCCATGCTCAGTCAGTATCAGTGCATGATCAGCCACGTGATCAGTGCATGATCTGTCACAAGATTAGTGTATGATCATCCACGTGATCAGTGCACGGGCAGTCATGTGATCAGTGCATGATATAGACGTGAACAGTGCATGATCAGTCTCGTGATCAGTGCATGATAGCCACGTGATCAGTGCATGATCAGTCACCTGATCAGTGTATGATCATTCACGTGACCTGTACATGATAGCCATGATCATTGCATGATCAGCCACGTGAGTCAGTGCATGATAGCCACGTGATCAGTGCATGATCTCACGTGATCAGTGCATGATCAGTCACGTGATCAGTACATGGTAGCTGCGTGATCATGGCATGATCAGCCACGTGAGCAGTGCATGATAGCCACGTGATCAGTGCATGATCAGCACGTGATCAGTGCATGATCAGTCACGTGATCAGTGCATGATCAGCCACGTGATCAGTGCATGATCAGTCACGTGATCAGTGCATGATCAGCCACGTGATCAGTGCATGATCAGGCACGTGATCAGTGCATGATCAGCCACGTGATCAGTGCATGATAGCCACGATCAGTGCATGATCAGTCACGTGATCAGTGCATGATCAGCCACGTGATCAGTGCATGTCAGCCACGTGATCAGTGCATGATCAGCCACGTGATCAGTGCATGATCAGTCACGTGATCAGTGCATGATCAGCCACGTGATCAGTGCATGATCAGCCACGTGATCAGTGCATGATCCAGCCACGTGATCAGTGCATGATAGCCACGTGATCAGTGCATGATCAGTCACGTGATCAGTGCATGATCAGTTATGTGATCAGTATGATCAGCCACGTGATCAGTGCATGATCAGCCACATGATCAGTGCATGATCAATTACGTGATCAGTGCATGATCAGTCACGTGACCAGTACATGGTAGCTACGTGATCATTGCCTGATCAGCCACGTGATCAGTGCATGATAGCCACGTGATCAGTGCATGATAGCCACGTGATCAGTGCATGATCAGTCATGTGATACGTGTGTGATCAGCCACATGATCAGTGCATGATATCCACGTGATCAGTGCATGACAGCCACGTGATCAGTGCATGAGCAGCCACGTGATCAGTGCATGATCAGTCACGTGATACATGTGTGATCAGCCACGTGATCAGTGCATGATGAGCCACGTGATCAGTGCAGGATCAATTACGTGATCAGTGCATGATCAGTCACGTGACCAGTACATGGTTGCACGTGATCGTTGCATGATCAGCCACGTGAGCAGAGCATGATAGCCACGTGATCAGTGCATGATCAGTCACGTGATCAGTACATGATCAGTCACGTGAACAGTGCATGATCATTTACGTGATCTTGCATGATCAGTCACGTGACCAGTATATGGTAGCTACGTGATCATTCCATGACGAGCCACGTGAGCAGTGCATGATAGCCACGTGATGTGCATGAGTTACGTGAGCAGATGATCAGCCACGTGATCAGTGCATGAGTGCCACGTGATCAGTGCATGATATGTCACGTGACAGGTGTGTGATCAGCCACGTGAACAGTGCATGTTCAGCCACGTGATCAGTGCATGATAGCCACGTGATCAGTGCATGATCAGTTACGTGAGCAGTGTATGATCAGCCACGTGATCAGTGCATGGTCAGACACGTGAACAGTGTATGATCAGCCACGTGATCAGTGCATGATATCCAAGTGATCAGTGCATGATCATCACGTGATCAGTGTATGATCAGCCACGTGAACAGTGCATGCTCAGTCACGTGATCTGGGCCTGCTGAGCTGCGTGATTACTGTCTGCTCATCTGCTTGACAATTGCCAGCTGAGCTGCACGATTCCTGCCTGTCATCTGCTTGACAATTGCCAGCTGTGCTGCGTAATTCCTGCCTGCTCAGCTGCTTGATTATTGCCAGCTGAGCAGCATGATTCCTCACACCTGAGTTCCATGATTATTGCCTGCTGACTGTTTGATTCGTGCCTACTCAGCTCTTTGTTTATTGCCTCCAGAGGCACATGATCAGTGTATGATAGCAAACATGATCAGCGCATGATCAGTCACATGATCAGCGCCATTAAGTCACGTGATCACTACATGATAGTCATGTGATCAGTCCATGCTCAGTCACGGTATCAGTGCATGATCAGCCACGTGATCAGTGCATGATCTGTCACAAGATTAGTGTATGATCATCCACGTGATCAGTGCATGGGCAGTCATGTGATCAGTGCATGATATAGACGTGATCAGTGCATGATCAGTCTCGTGATCAGTGCATGATAGCCACGTGATCAGTGCATGATCAGTCACCTGATGGGTGTATGATCATTCACGTGACCTGTACATGGTAGCTACATGATCATTGCATGATCAGCCACGTGAGTAGTTCATGATAGCCACGTGATCACTGCATGATCAGTCACGTGATCAGTGCATGATCAGTCATGTGACCAGTACATGGTAGCTGCGTGATCATGGCATGATCAGCCACGTGAGCAGTGCATGATAGCCACGTGATCAGTGCATGATCAGACACGAGATCAGTGCATGATCAGTCACGTGATCAGTGCATGATCAGCCACGTGATCAGTGCATGACCAGCACGTGATCAGTGTATGTCCAGCCAAGTGATCAGTGCATGATAGCCACGTGATCAGTGCATGATCAGTCACGTGATCAGTGCATGATCAGTCATGTGATCAGTGTATGATCAGCCACGTGATCAGTGCATGATCAGCCACATGATCAGTGCATGATCAATTACGTGATCAGTGCATGATCAGTCACGTGACCAGTACATGGTAGCTACGTGATCTTTGCCTGATCAGCCACGTGATCAGTGCATGATAGCCACGTGATCAGTGCATGATAGCCACGTGATCAGTGCATGATCAGTCATGTGATACGTGTGTGATCAGCCACATGATCAGTGCATGATATCCACGTGATCAGTGCATGACAGCCACGTGATCAGTGCATGAGAGCCACGGATCAGTGCATGATCAGTCACGTGATACATGTGTGATCAGCCACGTGATCAGTGCATGATGAGCCACGTGATCAGTGCAGGATCAATTACGTGATCAGTGCATGATCAGTCACGTGACCAGTACATGGTTGCTACGTGATCATTGCATGATCAGCCACGTGAGCAGAGCATGATAGCCACGTGATCAGTGCATGATCAGTCACGTGATCAGTACATGATCAGTCACGTGAACAGTGCATGATCATTTACGTGATCTTGCATGATCAGTCACGTTACCAGTATATGGTTGCTACGTGATCATTCCATGACGAGCCACGTGAGCAGTGCATGATAGCCACGTGATGTGCATGAGTTACGTGAGCAGAGTATGATCAGCCACGTGATCAGTGCATGAGTGCCACGTGATCAGTGCATGATATGTCACGTGACAGGTGTGTGATCAGCCACGTGAACAGTGCATGTTCAGCCACGTGATCAGTGCATGATAGCCACGTGATCAGTGCATGATCAGTTACGTGAGCAGTGTATGATCAGCCACGTGATCAGTGCATGGTCAGACACGTGAACAGTGTATGATCAGCCACGTGATCAGTGCATGATATCCAAGTGATCAGTGCATGATCATCACGTGATCAGTGTATGATCAGCCACGTGAACAGTGCATGCTCAGTCACGTGATCTGGGCCTGCTGAGCTGCGTGATTACTGTCTGCTCATCTGCTTGACAATTGCCAGCTGAGCTGCACGATTCCTGCCTGTCATCTGCTTGACAATTGCCAGCTGTGCTGCGTAATTCCTGCCTGCTCAGCTGCTTGATTATTGCCAGCTGAGCAGCATGATTCCTCACACCTGAGTTCCATGATTATTGCCTGCTGACTGTTTGATTCGTGCCTACTCAGCTCTTTGTTTATTGCCTCCAGAGGCACATGATCAGTGTATGATAGCAAACATGATCAGCGCATGATCAGTCACATGATCAGCGCCATTAAGTCACGTGATCACTACATGATAGTCATGTGATCAGTCCATGCTCAGTCACGGTATCAGTGCATGATCAGCCACGTGATCAGTGCATGATCTGTCACAAGATTAGTGTATGATCATCCACGTGATCAGTGCACGGGCAGTCATGTGATCAGTGCATGATATAGACGTGAACAGTGCATGATCAGTCTCGTGATCAGTGCATGATAGCCACGTGATCAGTGCATGATCAGTCACCTGATGGGTGTATGATCATTCACGTGACCTGTACATGGTAGCTACATGATCATTGCATGATCAGCCACGTGAGTAGTGCATGATAGCCACGTGATCACTGCATGATCAGTCACGTGATCAGTGCATGATCAGTCATGTGACCAGTACATGGTAGCTGTGATCATGGCATGATCAGCCACGTGAGCAGTGCATGATAGCCACGTGATCAGTGCATGATCAGACACGTGATCAGTGCATGATCAGTCACGTGATCAGTGCATGATCAGCCACGTGATCAGTGCATGATCAGTCACGTGATCAGTGCATGATCAGCCACGTGATCAGTGCATGATCAGTCACGTGATCAGTGCATGATCAGCCACGTGATCAGTGCATGATAGCCACGTGATCAGTGCATGATCAGTCACGTGATCAGTGCATGATCAGCCACGTGATCAGTGCATGATCAGCCACGTGATCAGTGCATGATCAGTCACGTGATCAGTGCATGATCATCCACGTGATCAGTGCATGATCAGTCATGTGATCAGTGCATGATATAGACGTGATCAGTGCATGATCAGTCACGTGATCAGTGCATGAGAGCCACGTGATCAGTGCATGATCAGTCACGTGATACATGTGTGATCAGCCACGTGATCAGTGCATGATAGCCACGTGATCAGTGCATGATCAATTACGTGATCAGTGCATGATCAGTCACGTGACCAGTACATGGTTGCTACGTGATCGTGTGCATGATCAGCCACGTGAGCAGTGCATGATAGCCACGTGATCAGTGCATGATCAGTCACGTGATCAGTGCATGATCAGTCACGTGAACAGTGCATGATCATTTACGTGATCAGTGCATGATCAGTCACGTGACCAGTATATGGTTGCTACGTGATCATTCCATGACAGCCACGTGAGCAGTGCATGATAGCCACGTGATGTGTGCATGAGTTACGTGAGCAGAGTATGATCAGCCACGTGATCAGTGCATGAGTGCCACGTGATCAGTGCATGATATGTCACGTGACAGGTGTGTGATCAGCCACGTGAACAGTGCATGTTCAGCCACGTGATCAGTGCATGATAGCCACGTGATCAGTGCATGATCAGTTACGTGAGCAGTGTATGATCAGCCACGTGATCAGTGCATGGTCAGACACGTGAACAGTGTATGATCAGCCACGTGATCAGTGCATGATATCCAAGTGATCAGTGCATGATCATCACGTGATCAGTGTATGATCAGCCACGTGAACAGTGCATGCTCAGTCACGTGATCTGGGCCTGCTGAGCTGCGTGATTACTGTCTGCTCATCTGCTTGACAATTGCCAGCTGAGCTGCACGATTCCTGCCTGTCATCTGCTTGACAATTGCCAGCTGTGCTGCGTAATTCCTGCCTGCTCAGCTGCTTGATTATTGCCAGCTGAGCAGCATGATTCCTCACAGCTGAGTTCCATGATTATTGCCTGCTGACTGTTTGATTCGTGCCTACTCAGCTCTTTGTTTATTGCCTCCAGAGGCACATGATCAGTGTATGATAGCAAACATGATCAGCGCATGATCAGTCACATGATCAGCGCCATTAAGTCACGTGATCACTACATGATAGTCATGTGATCAGTCCATGCTCAGTCACGGTATCAGTGCATGATCAGCCACGTGATCAGTGCATGATCTGTCACAAGATTAGTGTATGATCATCCACGTGATCAGTGCATGGGCAGTCATGTGATCAGTGCATGATCAGTCACGTGATCAGTGCATGATCAGCCACGTGATCAGTGCATGATCAGCCACGTGATCAGTGCATGATCAGTCACGTGATCAGTGCATGATCAGTCACGTGACCAGTACATGGTAGCCACGTGATCAGTGCATGATAGCCACGTGATCAGTGCATGATCAGTCACGTGATACGTGTGTGATCAGCCACGTGATCAGTGCATGATATCCACGTGATCAGTGCATGACAGTCACGTGATCAGTGCATGATAGTCACGTGATCAGTGCATGATAGCCACGTGATCAGTGCATGATCAGTCACGTGATACAGTGTGATCAGCCACGTGATCAGTGCATGATCAGCCACGTGATCAGTGCATGATCATCACGTGATCAGTGCATGATCAGTCACGTGATCAGTGCATGGTTCCACGTGATCAGTGCATGATCAGCCACGTGATCAGTGCATGATAGCCACGTGATCAGTGCATGATCAGTCACGTGATCAGTGCATGATCAGTCACGTGATCAGTGCATGATCAGTTACGTGATCAGTGCATGATCAGTCACGTGACCAGTATATGGTAGCTACGTGATCATTGCATGATCAGCCACGTGATCAGTGCATGATAGCCACGTGATCAGTGCATGAGTTACGTGATCAGTGCATGATCAGCCACGTGATCAGTGCATGAGTGCCACGTGATCAGTGCATGATAGTCACGTGATCAGTGTGTGATCAGCCACGTGATCAGTGCATGATCAGCCACGTGATCAGTGCATGATGCCACGTGATCAGTGCATGATCAGTTACGTGATCAGTGCATGATCAGCCACGTGATCAGTGCATGGTCAGACACGTGATCAGTGCATGATCAGCCACGTGATCAGTGCATGATAGCCACGTGATCAGTGCATGATCAGTCACGTGATCAGTGCATGATCAGTCACGTGATCAGTGCATGATCAATTACGTGATCAGTGCATGATCAGTCACGTGACCAGTACATGGTAGCTACGTGATCATTGCATGATCAGCCACGTGAGCAGTGCATGATAGCCACGTGATGTGTGCATGAGTTACGTGAGCAGAGTATGATCAGCCACGTGATCAGTGCATGAGTGCCACGTGATCAGTGCATGATATGTCACGTGACAGTGTGTGATCAGCCACGTGATCAGTGCATGTTCAGCCACGTGATCAGTGCATGATAGCCACGTGATCAGTGCATGATCAGTTACGTGAGCAGTGCATGATCAGCCACGTGATCAGTGCATGGTCAGACACGTGAACAGTGTATGATCAGCCACGTGATCAGTGCATGATATCCAGTGATCAGTGCATGATCATCACGTGATCAGTGTATGATCAGCCACGTGAACAGTGCATGCTCAGTCACGTGATCTGGGCCTGCTGAGCTGCGTGATTACTGTCTGCTCATCTGCTTGACAATTGCCAGCTGAGCTGCACGATTCCTGCCTGTCATCTGCTTGACAATTGCCAGCTGTGCTGCGTAATTCCTGCCTGCTCAGCTGCTTGATTATTGCCAGCTGAGCAGCATGATTCCTCACAGCTGAGTTCCATGATTATTGCCTGCTGACTGTTTGATTCGTGCCTACTCAGCTCTTTGTTTATTGCCTCCAGAGGCACATGATCAGTGTATGATAGCAAACATGATCAGCGCATGATCAGTCACATGATCAGCGCCATTAAGTCACGTGATCACTACATGATAGTCATGTGATCAGTCCATGCTCAGTCACGGTATCAGTGCATGATCAGCCACGTGATCAGTGCATGATCTGTCACAAGATTAGTGTATGATCATCCACGTGATCAGTGCATGGGCAGTCATGTGATCAGTGCATGATATAGACGTGATCAGTGCATGATCAGTCACGTGATCAGTGCATGATAGCCACGTGATCAGTGCATGATCAGTCACCTGATGGGTGTATGATCATTCACGTGACCTGTACATGGTAGCTACATGATCATTGCATGATCAGCCACGTGAGTAGTGCATGATAGCCACGTGATCAGTGCATGATCAGTCACGTGATCAGTGCATGATCAGTCATGTGACCAGTACATGGTAGCCGTGATCATGCATGATCAGCCACGTGATCAGTGCATGATAGCCACGTGATCAGTGCATGATCAGACACGTGATCAGTGCATGATCAGTCACGTGATCAGTGCATGATCAGCCACGTGATCAGTGCATGATCAGCCACGTGATCAGTGCATGATCAGTCACATGATCAGTGCATGATCATCCACGTGATCAGTGCATGGCAGTCACGTGATCAGTGCATGATATCACGTGATCAGTGCATGATCAGTCACGTGATCAGTGCATGATAGCCACGTGATCAGTGCATGATCAGTCACGTGATCAGTGCATGATCAGTCACGTGATCAGTACATGATAGCTACGTGATCAGTGCATGATCAGCCACGTGATCAGTGCATGATAGCCACGTGATCAGTGCATGATCAGTCACGTGATCAGTGCATGATCAGTCATGTGACCAGTACATGGTAGCTGCGTGATCATGCATGATCAGCCACGTGATCAGTGCATGATAGCCACGTGATCAGTGCATGATCAGTCACGTGATCAGTGCATGATCAGTCACGTGATCAGTGCATGATCAGCCACGTGATCAGTGCATGATCAGTCACGTGATCAGTGTATGATCAGCCACGTGATCAGTGCATGATAGCCACGTGATCAGTGCATGATCAGTCACGTGATCAGTGCATGATCAGTCACGTGATCAGTGCATGATCAGCCACGTGATCAGTGCATGATCAGCCACGTGATCAGTGCATGATCAGCCACGTGATCAGTGCATGATCAGTCACGTGATCAGTGCATGATAGCACGTGATCAGTGCATGATCAGCCACGTGATCAGTGCATGATAGCCACGTGATCAGTGCATGATAGCCACGTGATCAGTGCATGATCAGTCACGTGATAGTGTGATCAGCCACGTGATCAGTGCATGATATCCACGTGATCAGTGCATGATCAGCCACGTGATCAGTGCATGATCAGCCACGTGATCAGTGCATGATCAGTCACGTGATCATGTGTGATCAGCCACGTGATCAGTGCATGATCAGCCACGTGATCAGTGCATGATCAATTACGTGATCAGTGCATGATCAGTCACGTGACCAGTACATGGTAGCTACGTGATCATTGCATGATCAGCCACGTGATCAGTGCATGATAGCCACGTGATCAGTGCATGATCAGTCACGTGATCAGTGCATGATCAGTCACGTGATCAGTGCATGATCAGTCATGTGATCAGTGCATGATAGCTGCGTGATCATGCATGATCAGCCACGTGATCAGTGCATGATAGCCACGTGATCAGTGCATGATCAGACACGTGATCAGTGCATGATCAGTCACGTGATCAGTGCATGATCAGTCACGTGATCAGTGCATGATCAGTCACGTGATCAGTGCATGATAGCTGCGTGATCATGCATGATCAGCCACGTGATCAGTGCATGATAGCCACGTGATCAGTGCATGATCAGCCACGTGATCAGTGCATGATCAGTCACGTGATCAGTGCATGATCAGCCACGTGATCAGTGCATGATCAGCCACGTGATCAGTGCATGATCAGTCACGTGACCAGTACATGGTAGCCACGTGATCAGTGCATGATCAGCCACGTGATCAGTGCATGATAGCCACGTGATCAGTGCATGATCAGTCACGTGATCAGTGCATGATCATGTGATCGTGCATGATCAGCCACGTGATCAGTGCATGATAGCCACGTGATCAGTGCATGATCAGCCACGTGATCAGTGCATGAGAGCCACGTGATCAGTGCATGATCAGTCACGTGATACATGTGTGATCAGCCACGTGATCAGTGCATGATGAGCCACGTGATCAGTGCAGGATCAATTACGTGATCAGTGCATGATCAGTCACGTGACCAGTACATGGTTGCTACGTGATCGTTGCATGATCAGCCACGTGAGCAGAGCATGATAGCCACGTGATCAGTGCATGATCAGTCACGTGATCAGTACATGATCAGTCACGTGAACAGTGCATGATCATTTACGTGATCTGCATGATCAGTCACGTGACCAGTATATGGTTATACGTGATCATTCCATGACGAGCCACGTGAGCAGTGCATGATAGCCACGTGATGTGTGCATGAGTTACGTGAGCAGAGTATGATCAGCCACGTGATCAGTGCATGAGTGCCACGTGATCAGTGCATGATATGTCACGTGACAGGTGTGTGATCAGCCACGTGAACAGTGCATGTTCAGCCACGTGATCAGTGCATGATAGCCACGTGATCAGTGCATGATCAGTTACGTGAGCAGTGTATGATCAGCCACGTGATCAGTGCATGGTCAGACACGTGAACAGTGTATGATCAGCCACGTGATCAGTGCATGATATCCAAGTGATCAGTGCATGATCATCACGTGATCAGTGTATGATCAGCCACGTGAACAGTGCATGCTCAGTCACGTGATCTGGGCCTGCTGAGCTGCGTGATTACTGTCTGCTCATCTGCTTGACAATTGCCAGCTGAGCTGCACGATTCCTGCCTGTCATCTGCTTGACAATTGCCAGCTGTGCTGCGTAATTCCTGCCTGCTCAGCTGCTTGATTATTGCCAGCTGAGCAGCATGATTCCTCACACCTGAGTTCCATGATTATTGCCTGCTGACTGTTTGATTCGTGCCTACTCAGCTCTTTGTTTATTGCCTCCAGAGGCACATGATCAGTGTATGATAGCAAACATGATCAGCGCATGATCAGTCACATGATCAGCGCCATTAAGTCACGTGATCACTACATGATAGTCATGTGATCAGTCCATGCTCAGTCACGGTATCAGTGCATGATCAGCCACGTGATCAGTGCATGATCTGTCACAAGATTAGTGTATGATCATCCACGTGATCAGTGCATGGGCAGTCATGTGATCAGTGCATGATATAGACGTGATCAGTGCATGATCAGTCTCGTGATCAGTGCATGATAGCCACGTGATCAGTGCATGATCAGTCACCTGATGGGTGTATGATCATTCACGTGACCTGTACATGGTAGCTACATGATCATTGCATGATCAGCCACGTGAGTAGTGCATGATAGCCACGTGATCACTGCATGATCAGTCACGTGATCAGTGCATGATCAGTCATGTGACCAGTACATGGTAGCTGCGTGATCATGGCATGATCAGCCACGTGAGCAGTGCATGATAGCCACGTGATCAGTGCATGATCAGACACGTGATCAGTGCATGATCAGTCACGTGATCAGTGCATGATCAGCCACGTGATCAGTGCATGATCAGTCACGTGATCAGTGCATGATCAGCCACGTGATCAGTGCATGATCAGTCACGTGATCAGTGCATGATCAGCCACGTGATCAGTGCATGATCAGCCACGTGATCAGTGCATGATCAGTCACGTGATCAGTGCATGATCAGCCACGTGATCAGTGCATGATCAGCCACGTGATCAGTGCATGATCAGTCACGTGATCAGTGCATGATCAGCCACGTGATCAGTGCATGATCAGCCATGTGATCAGTGCATGATATCCACGTGATCAGTGCATGATCAGCCACGTGATCAGTGCATGAGAGCCACGTGATCAGTGCATGATCAGTCACGTGATACATGTGTGATCAGCCACGTGATCAGTGCATGATGAGCCACGTGATCAGTGCAGGATCAATTACGTGATCAGTGCATGATCAGTCACGTGACCAGTACATGGTTGCTACGTGATCGTGCATGATCAGCCACGTGAGCAGAGCATGATAGCCACGTGATCAGTGCATGATCAGTCACGTGATCAGTACATGATCAGTCACGTGAACAGTGCATGATCATTTACGTGATCTGCATGATCAGTCACGTGACCAGTATATGGTTGCTACGTGATCATTCCATGACAGCCACGTGAGCAGTGCATGATAGCCACGTGATGTGTGCATGAGTTACGTGAGCAGAGTATGATCAGCCACGTGATCAGTGCATGAGTGCCACGTGATCAGTGCATGATATGTCACGTGACAGGTGTGTGATCAGCCACGTGAACAGTGCATGTTCAGCCACGTGATCAGTGCATGATAGCCACGTGATCAGTGCATGATCAGTTACGTGAGCAGTGTATGATCAGCCACGTGATCAGTGCATGGTCAGACACGTGAACAGTGTATGATCAGCCACGTGATCAGTGCATGATATCCAAGTGATCAGTGCATGATCATCACGTGATCAGTGTATGATCAGCCACGTGAACAGTGCATGCTCAGTCACGTGATCTGGGCCTGCTGAGCTGCGTGATTACTGTCTGCTCATCTGCTTGACAATTGCCAGCTGAGCTGCACGATTCCTGCCTGTCATCTGCTTGACAATTGCCAGCTGTGCTGCGTAATTCCTGCCTGCTCAGCTGCTTGATTATTGCCAGCTGAGCAGCATGATTCCTCACAGCTGAGTTCCATGATTATTGCCTGCTGACTGTTTGATTCGTGCCTACTCAGCTCTTTGTTTATTGCCTCCAGAGGCACATGATCAGTGTATGATAGCAAACATGATCAGCGCATGATCAGTCACATGATCAGCGCCATTAAGTCACGTGATCACTACATGATAGTCATGTGATCAGTCCATGCTCAGTCACGGTATCAGTGCATGATCAGCCACGTGATCAGTGCATGATCTGTCACATGATTAGTGTATGATCATCCACGTGATCAGTGCATGGGCAGTCATGTGATCAGTGCATGATCAGTCACGTGATCAGTGCATGATCAGCCACGTGATCAGTGCATGATCAGCCACGTGATCAGTGCATGATCAGTCACGTGATGGGTGTATGATCAGTCACGTGACCAGTACATGGTAGCCACGTGATCAGTGCATGATCAGCCACGTGATCAGTGCATGATCAGTCATGTGATCAGTGCATGATCAGCCACGTGATCAGTGCATGATCAGCCACGTGATCAGTGCATGATCAGTCACGTGATCAGTGCATGATCAGTCACGTGATCAGTGCATGATAGCCACGTGATCAGTGCATGATCAGTCACGTGATCATGCATGATCAGCCACGTGATCAGTGCATGATCAGCCACGTGATCAGTGCATGATCAATTACGTGATCAGTGCATGATCAGTCACGTGATCAGTACATGGTTCCTACGTGATCAGTGCATGATCAGCCACGTGATCAGTGCATGATAGCCACGTGATCAGTGCATGATCAGTCACGTGATCAGTGCATGATCAGTCACGTGATCAGTGCATGATCAGTTACGTGATCAGTGCATGATCAGTCACGTGATCAGTGCATGGTAGCTACGTGATCATTGCATGACAGCCACGTGATCAGTGCATGATAGCCACGTGATGTGCATGAGTCACGTGATCAGTGCATGATCAGCCACGTGATCAGTGCATGAGTGCCACGTGATCAGTGCATGATAGTCACGTGATCAGTGCATGATCAGCCACGTGATCAGTGCATGATCAGCCACGTGATCAGTGCATGATAGCCACGTGATCAGTGCATGATCAGTTACGTGATCAGTGCATGATCAGCCACGTGATCAGTGCATGGTCAGACACGTGATCAGTGCATGATCAGCCACGTGATCAGTGCATGATAGCCACGTGATCAGTGCATGATCAGTCACGTGATCAGTGCATGATCAGTCACGTGATCAGTGCATGATCAGTTACGTGATCAGTGCATGATCAGTCACGTGACCAGTACATGGTTGCTACGTGATCATTGCATGATCAGCCACGTGAGCAGTGCATGATAGCCACGTGATGTGCATGAGTTACGTGAGCAGAGTATGATCAGCCACGTGATCAGTGCATGAGTGCCACGTGATCAGTGCATGATATGTCACGTGACAGGTGTGTGATCAGCCACGTGAACAGTGCATGTTCAGCCACGTGATCAGTGCATGATAGCCACGTGATCAGTGCATGATCAGTTACGTGAGCAGTGTATGATCAGCCACGTGATCAGTGCATGGTCAGACACGTGAACAGTGTATGATCAGCCACGTGATCAGTGCATGATATCCAAGTGATCAGTGCATGATCATCACGTGATCAGTGTATGATCAGCCACGTGAACAGTGCATGCTCAGTCACGTGATCTGGGCCTGCTGAGCTGCGTGATTACTGTCTGCTCATCTGCTTGACAATTGCCAGCTGAGCTGCACGATTCCTGCCTGTCATCTGCTTGACAATTGCCAGCTGTGCTGCGTAATTCCTGCCTGCTCAGCTGCTTGATTATTGCCAGCTGAGCAGCATGATTCCTCACAGCTGAGTTCCATGATTATTGCCTGCTGACTGTTTGATTCGTGCCTACTCAGCTCTTTGTTTATTGCCTCCAGAGGCACATGATCAGTGTATGATAGCAAACATGATCAGCGCATGATCAGTCACATGATCAGCGCCATTAAGTCACGTGATCACTACATGATAGTCATGTGATCAGTCCATGCTCAGTCACGTATCAGTGCATGATCAGCCACGTGATCAGTGCATGATCTGTCACAAGATTAGTGTATGATCATCCACGTGATCAGTGCATGGGCAGTCATGTGATCAGTGCATGATATAGACGTGATCAGTGCATGATCAGTCTCGTGATCAGTGCATGATAGCCACGTGATCAGTGCATGATCAGTCACCTGATGGGTGTATGATCATTCACGTGACCTGTACATGGTAGCTACATGATCATTGCATGATCAGCCACGTGAGTAGTGCATGATAGCCACGTGATCAGTGCATGATCAGTCACGTGATCAGTGCATGATCAGTCATGTGACCAGTACATGGTAGCTGCGTGATCATGCATGATCAGCCACGTGATCAGTGCATGATAGCCACGTGATCAGTGCATGATCAGTCACGTGATCAGTGCATGATCAGTCACGTGATCAGTGCATGATCAGCCACGTGATCAGTGCATGATCAGCCACGTGATCAGTGCATGATCAGTCACGTGATCAGTGCATGATCAGCCACGTGATCAGTGCATGGCAGTCACGTGATCAGTGCATGATATAGACGTGATCAGTGCATGATCAGTCACGTGATCAGTGCATGATCAGCCACGTGATCAGTGCATGATCAGTCACGTGATCAGTGCATGATCAGTCACGTGATCAGTACATGGTAGCCACGTGATCAGTGCATGATCAGCCACGTGATCAGTGCATGATAGCCACGTGATCAGTGCATGATCAGTCACGTGATCAGTGCATGATCAGTCACGTGACCAGTACATGATAGCTGCGTGATCATGCATGATCAGCCACGTGATCAGTGCATGATAGCCACGTGATCAGTGCATGATCAGTCACGTGATCAGTGCATGATCAGTCACGTGATCAGTGCATGATCAGCCACGTGATCAGTGCATGATCAGTCACGTGATCAGTGCATGATCAGCCACGTGATCAGTGCATGATAGCCACGTGATCAGTGCATGATCAGTCACGTGATCAGTGCATGATCAGTCACGTGATCAGTGCATGATCAGCCACGTGATCAGTGCATGATCAGCCACGTGATCAGTGCATGATCAGTCACGTGATCAGTGCATGATCAGTCACGTGATCAGTGCATGATAGCTATGTGATCAGTGCATGATCAGCCACGTGATCAGTGCATGATAGCCACGTGATCAGTGCATGATAGCCACGTGATCAGTGCATGATCAGTCATGTGATCAGTGCATGATCAGCCACGTGATCAGTGCATGATAGCCACGTGATCAGTGCATGATCAGCCACGTGATCAGTGCATGATAGCCACGTGATCAGTGCATGATCAGTCACGTGATCATGTGTGATCAGCCACGTGATCAGTGCATGATCAGCCACGTGATCAGTGCATGATCAATCACGTGATCAGTGCATGATCAGTCACGTGATCAGTGCATGATAGCTACGTGATCAGTGCATGATCAGCCACGTGATCAGTGCATGATAGCCACGTGATCAGTGCATGATCAGTCACGTGATCAGTGCATGATCAGTCACGTGATCAGTGCATGATCAGTCACGTGATCAGTACATGGTAGCTACGTGATCATGCATGATCAGCCACGTGATCAGTGCATGATAGCCACGTGATCAGTGCATGATCAGTCACGTGATCAGTGCATGATCAGTCACGTGATCAGTGCATGATCAGTCACGTGATCAGTGCATGATCAGTCACGTGACCAGTACATGGTAGCTACGTGATCATGCATGATCAGCCACGTGATCAGTGCATGATAGCCACGTGATCAGTGCATGATCAGCCACGTGATCAGTGCATGATCAGTCACGTGATCAGTGCATGATCAGTCACGTGATCAGTGCATGGTAGCTGCGTGATCATGCATGATCAGCCACGTGATCAGTGCATGATAGCCACGTGATCAGTGCATGATCAGCCACGTGATCAGTGCATGATCAGTCACGTGATCAGTGCATGATCAGCCACGTGATCAGTGCATGATCAGCCACGTGATCAGTGCATGATCAGCCACGTGATCAGTGCATGATAGCCACGTGATCAGTGCATGATCAGTCACGTGATCAGTGCATGATCAGTCACGTGATCAGTGTGTGATCAGCCACGTGACAGTGCATGCTCAGTCACGTGATCAGGGCCTGCTGAGCTGCGTGATTACTGTCTGCTCATCTGCTTGACAATTGCCAGCTGAGCTGCACGATTCCTGCCTGTCATCTGCTTGACAATTGCCACTGTGCTGCGTAATTCCTGCCTGCTCATCTGCTTGATTATTGCCAGCTGAGCAGCATGATTTCTCACAGCTGAGTTCCATGATTATAGCCTGCTGACTGATTCGTGCCTACTCAGCTCTTTGTTCATTGCCTCCAGAGGCACATGATCAGTGTATGACAGCAAACATGATCAGCACATGATCAGTCACATGATCAGTGCATGATAAGCCACGTGATCAGTGCATGATCAGTCATGTGATCAGTGCATGATCAGTCACGTGACAGTGCATGGTAGCTGCGTGATCAGTGCATGATCAGCCACGTGATCAGTGCATGATAGCCACGTGATCAGTGCATGATCAGTCACGTGATCAGTGCATGATCAGTCACGTGATCAGTGCATGATCAGTCACGTGATCAGTGCATGATCAGTCACGTGATCAGTGCATGATCAGTCACGTGACCAGTGCATGGCAGTCGTGATCAGTGCATGATCAGCCACGTGATCAGTGCATGATAGCCACGTGATCAGTGCATGATCAGCCACGTGATCAGTGCATGATCAGTCACGTGATCAGTGCATGATCAGCCACGTGATCAGTGCATGATCAGCCACGTGATCAGTGCATGATCAGCCACGTGATCAGTGCATGATCAGTCACGTGATCAGTGCATGATCAGTCACGTGATCAGTGTGATCAGCCACGTGATCAGTGCTGATGAGCCACGTGATCAGTGCATGATCAGCCACGTGATCAGTGCATGATCAGTCACGTGATCAGCATGATAGCCACGTGATCATGCATGATCAGCCACGTGATCAGTGCATGATAGCCACGTGATCAGTGCATGATAGCCACGTGATCAGTGCATGAGAGCCACGTGATCAGTGCATGATCAGTCACGTGATACATGTGTGATCAGCCACGTGATCAGTGCATGATGAGCCACGTGATCAGTGCAGGATCAATTACGTGATCAGTGCATGATCAGTCACGTGACCAGTACATGGTTGCACGTGATCTGCATGATCAGCCACGTGAGCAGAGCATGATAGCCACGTGATCAGTGCATGATCAGTCACGTGATCAGTACATGATCAGTCACGTGAACAGTGCATGATCATTTACGTGATCGTGCATGATCAGTCACGTGACCAGTATATGGTAGCTACGTGATCATTCCATGACAGCCACGTGAGCAGTGCATGATAGCCACGTGATGTGTGCATGAGTTACGTGAGCAGAGTATGATCAGCCACGTGATCAGTGCATGAGTGCCACGTGATCAGTGCATGATATGTCACGTGACAGGTGTGTGATCAGCCACGTGAACAGTGCATGTTCAGCCACGTGATCAGTGCATGATAGCCACGTGATCAGTGCATGATCAGTTACGTGAGCAGTGTATGATCAGCCACGTGATCAGTGCATGGTCAGACACGTGAACAGTGTATGATCAGCCACGTGATCAGTGCATGATATCCAAGTGATCAGTGCATGATCATCACGTGATCAGTGTATGATCAGCCACGTGAACAGTGCATGCTCAGTCACGTGATCTGGGCCTGCTGAGCTGCGTGATTACTGTCTGCTCATCTGCTTGACAATTGCCAGCTGAGCTGCACGATTCCTGCCTGTCATCTGCTTGACAATTGCCAGCTGTGCTGCGTAATTCCTGCCTGCTCAGCTGCTTGATTATTGCCAGCTGAGCAGCATGATTCCTCACACCTGAGTTCCATGATTATTGCCTGCTGACTGTTTGATTCGTGCCTACTCAGCTCTTTGTTTATTGCCTCCAGAGGCACATGATCAGTGTATGATAGCAAACATGATCAGCGCATGATCAGTCACATGATCAGCGCCATTAAGTCACGTGATCACTACATGATAGTCATGTGATCAGTCCATGCTCAGTCACGGTATCAGTGCATGATCAGCCACGTGATCAGTGCATGATCTGTCACATGATTAGTGTATGATCATCCACGTGATCAGTGCATGGGCAGTCATGTGATCAGTGCATGATATAGACGTGATCAGTGCATGATCAGTCTCGTGATCAGTGCATGATAGCCACGTGATCAGTGCATGATCAGTCACCTGATGGGTGTATGATCATTCACGTGACCTGTACATGGTAGCTACATGATCATTGCATGATCAGCCACGTGAGTAGTGCATGATAGCCACGTGATCACTGCATGATCAGTCACGTGATCAGTGCATGATCAGTCATGTGACCAGTACATGGTAGCTGCGTGATCATGCATGATCAGCCACGTGAGCAGTGCATGATAGCCACGTGATCAGTGCATGATCAGACACGTGATCAGTGCATGATCAGTCACGTGATCAGTGCATGATCAGCCACGTGATCAGTGCATGATCAGTCACGTGATCAGTGCATGATCAGTCACGTGATCAGTGCATGATCAGTCACGTGATCAGTGCATGATCAGCCACGTGATCAGTGCATGATCAGTCACGTGATCAGTGCATGATCAGCCACGTGATCAGTGCATGATCAGCCACGTGATCAGTGCATGATAGCCACGTGATCAGTGCATGATAGCCACGTGATCAGTGCATGATCAGTCACGTGATAGTGCATGATCAGCCACGTGATCAGTGCATGTCAGCCACGTGATCAGTGCATGATAGCCACGTGATCAGTGCATGATCAGTCACGTGATCAGTGCATGATCAGTCACGTGATCAGTGTGATCAGCCACGTGATCAGTGCATGATCAGCCACGTGATCAGTGCATGATCAATTACGTGATCAGTGCATGATCAGTCACGTGATCAGTGCATGATAGCTACGTGATCAGTGCATGATCAGCCACGTGATCAGTGCATGATAGCCACGTGATCAGTGCATGATAGCCACGTGATCAGTGCATGAGAGCCACGTGATCAGTGCATGATCAGTCACGTGATACATGTGTGATCAGCCACGTGATCAGTGCATGATGAGCCACGTGATCAGTGCATGATCAATTACGTGATCAGTGCATGATCAGTCACGTGACCAGTACATGGTTGCTACGTGATCATTGCATGATCAGCCACGTGAGCAGAGCATGATAGCCACGTGATCAGTGCATGATCAGTCACGTGATCAGTACATGATCAGTCACGTGAACAGTGCATGATCATTTACGTGATCTGTGCATGATCAGTCACGTGACCAGTATATGGTAGCTACGTGATCATTCCATGACAGCCACGTGAGCAGTGCATGATAGCCACGTGATGTGTGCATGAGTTACGTGAGCAGAGTATGATCAGCCACGTGATCAGTGCATGAGTGCCACGTGATCAGTGCATGATATGTCACGTGACAGTGTGTGATCAGCCACGTGAACAGTGCATGTTCAGCCACGTGATCAGTGCATGATAGCCACGTGATCAGTGCATGATCAGTTACGTGAGCAGTGTATGATCAGCCACGTGATCAGTGCATGGTCAGACACGTGAACAGTGTATGATCAGCCACGTGATCAGTGCATGATATCCAAGTGATCAGTGCATGATCATCACGTGATCAGTGTATGATCAGCCACGTGAACAGTGCATGCTCAGTCACGTGATCTGGGCCTGCTGAGCTGCGTGATTACTGTCTGCTCATCTGCTTGACAATTGCCAGCTGAGCTGCACGATTCCTGCCTGTCATCTGCTTGACAATTGCCAGCTGTGCTGCGTAATTCCTGCCTGCTCAGCTGCTTGATTATTGCCAGCTGAGCAGCATGATTCCTCACACCTGAGTTCCATGATTATTGCCTGCTGACTGTTTGATTCGTGCCTACTCAGCTCTTTGTTTATTGCCTCCAGAGGCACATGATCAGTGTATGATAGCAAACATGATCAGCGCATGATCAGTCACATGATCAGCGCCATTAAGTCACGTGATCACTACATGATAGTCATGTGATCAGTCCATGCTCAGTCACGGTATCAGTGCATGATCAGCCACGTGATCAGTGCATGATCTGTCACAAGATTAGTGTATGATCATCCACGTGATCAGTGCATGGGCAGTCATGTGATCAGTGCATGATATAGACGTGATCAGTGCATGATCAGTCTCGTGATCAGTGCATGATAGCCACGTGATCAGTGCATGATCAGTCACCTGATGGGTGTATGATCATTCACGTGACCTGTACATGGTAGCTACATGATCATTGCATGATCAGCCACGTGAGTAGTGCATGATAGCCACGTGATCACTGCATGATCAGTCACGTGATCAGTGCATGATCAGTCATGTGACCAGTACATGGTAGCTGCGTGATCATGCATGATCAGCCACGTGAGCAGTGCATGATAGCCACGTGATCAGTGCATGATCAGCCACGTGATCAGTGCATGATCAGTCACGTGATCAGTGCATGATCAGCCACGTGATCAGTGCATGATCAGCCACGTGATCAGTGCATGATCAGTCACGTGATCAGTGCATGATCAGCCACGTGATCAGTGCATGATCAGTCACGTGATCAGTGCATGATATAGACGTGATCAGTGCATGATCAGTCACGTGATCAGTGCATGATCAGCCACGTGATCAGTGCATGATCAGTCACGTGATCAGTGCATGATCAGCCACGTGATCAGTGCATGATAGCCACGTGATCAGTGCATGATCAATCACGTGATCAGTGCATGATCAGTCACGTGATCAGTGCATGATAGCTACGTGATCAGTTGCATGATCAGCCACGTGATCAGTGCATGATAGCCACGTGATCAGTGCATGATCAGTCACGTGATCAGTGCATGATCAGTCACGTGATCAGTGCATGGTAGCTGCGTGATCAGTGCATGATCAGCCACGTGATCAGTGCATGATAGCCACGTGATCAGTGCATGATCAGCCACGTGATCAGTGCATGATCAGTCACGTGATCAGTGCATGATCAGTCACGTGATCAGTGCATGATAGCTACGTGATCAGTGCATGATCAGCCACGTGATCAGTGCATGATAGCCACGTGATCAGTGCATGATCAGTCACGTGATCAGTGCATGATCAGTCACGTGATCAGTGCATGATCAGCCACGTGATCAGTGCATGATAGCCACGTGATCAGTGCATGATAGCCACGTGATCAGTGCATGATCAGTCACGTGATCATGTGTGATCAGCCACGTGATCAGTGCATGATCAGCCACGTGATCAGTGCATGATCAGCCACGTGATCAGTGCATGATCAGTCACGTGATCAGTGCATGATAGCCACGTGATCAGTGCATGATCAGCCACGTGATCAGTGCATGATAGCCACGTGATCAGTGCATGATCAGTTACGTGATCAGTGCATGATCAGCCACGTGATCAGTGCATGGTCAGACACGTGATCAGTGTATGATCAGCCACGTGATCAGTGCATGATATCCACGTGATCAGTGCATGATCATCACGTGATCAGTGTATGATCAGCCACGTGAACAGTGCATGCTCAGTCACGTGATCAGGGCCTGCTGAGCTGCGTGATTACTGTCTGCTCATCTGCTTGACAATTGCCAGCTGAGCTGCACGATTCCTGCCTGTCATCTGCTTGACAATTGCCAGCTGTGCTGCGTAATTCCTGCCTGCTCAGCTGCTTGATTATTGCCAGCTGAGCAGCATGATTCCTCACACCTGAGTTCCATGATTATTGCCTGCTGACTGTTTGATTCGTGCCTACTCAGCTCTTTGTTTATTGCCTCCAGAGGCACATGATCAGTGTATGATAGCAAACATGATCAGTGCATGATCAGTCACATGATCAGTGCCATTAAGTCACGTGATCAGTGCATGATAGTCATGTGATCAGTCCATGATCAGTCACGGTATCAGTGCATGATCAGCCACGTGATCAGTGCATGATCAGTCACGTGATCAGTGTATGATCAGCCACGTGATCAGTGCATGATAGCCACGTGATCAGTGCATGATCAGTCACGTGATCAGTGCATGATCAGTCACGTGATCAGTGTATGATCAGCCACGTGATCAGTGCATGATCAGTCACGTGATCAGGCCTGCTGAGCTGCGTGATTACTGTCTGCTCATCTGCTTGACAATTGCCAGCTGAGCTGCATGATTCCTGCCTGTCAGCTGCTTGACAATTGCCACCTGTGCTGCGTAATTCCTGCCTGCTCAGCTACTTGATTACAGCTGAGCAGCATGATTTCTCAGAGGTGAGTTCCATGATTATAGCCTGCTGACTGATTCGTGCCTACTCAGCTCTATGTTCATTGCCTCCATAGGCACATGATCAGTGTATGACAGCCAAACATGATCAGTGCATGATCAGTCACGTGATCAGTGCATGATAGCCACGTGATCAGTGCATGATCAGTCACGTGATCAGTGCATGATCAGTCACGTGATCAGTGCATGGTAGCACGTGATCAGTGCATGATCAGCCACGTGATCAGTGCATGATAGCCACGTGATCAGTGCATGATCAGCCACGTGATCAGTGCATGATCAGCCACGTGATCAGTGCATGATCAGTCACGTGATATGCATGATCAGCCACGTGATCAGTGCATGTCAGCCACGTGATCAGTGCATGATAGCCACGTGATCAGTGCATGATCAGTCACGTGATCAGTGCATGATCAGTCACGTGATCAGTGTGATCAGCCACGTGATCAGTGCATGATCAGCCACGTGATCAGTGCATGATCAGTCACGTGATCAGTGCATGATCAGTCACGTGATCAGTGCATGATAGCACGTGATCAGTGCATGATCAGCCACGTGATCAGTGCATGATAGCCACGTGATCAGTGCATGATCAGCCACGTGATCAGTGCATGATCAGCCACGTGATCAGTGCATGATCAGTCACGTGATCATGTGTGATCAGCCACGTGATCAGTGCATGATCAGCCACGTGATCAGTGCATGATCAATTACGTGATCAGTGCATGATCAGTCACGTGACAGTGCATGGTAGCTACGTGATCAGTGCATGATCAGCCACGTGATCAGTGCATGATAGCCACGTGATCAGTGCATGATCAGTCACGTGATCAGTGCATGATCAGTCACGTGATCAGTGCATGATCATTGACGTGATCAGTGCATGATCAGTCACGTGACCAGTACATGGTAGCTACGTGATCATTGCATGACAGCCACGTGATCAGTGCATGATAGCCACGTGATGTGCATGAGTCACGTGATCAGTGTATGATCAGCCACGTGATCAGTGCATGATGCCACGTGATCAGTGCATGATAGTCACGTGATCAGTGTGATCAGCCACGTGATCAGTGCATGATCAGCCACGTGATCAGTGCATGATAGCCACGTGATCAGTGCATGATCAGTTACGTGATCAGTGCATGATCAGCCACGTGATCAGTGCATGGTCAGCACGTGATCAGTGCATGATCAGCCACGTGATCAGTGCATGATAGCCACGTGATCAGTGCATGATCAGTCACGTGATCAGTGCATGATCAGTCACGTGATCAGTGCATGATCATTTACGTGATCAGTGCATGATCAGTCACGTGACCAGTACATGGTAGCTACGTGATCATTGCATGATCAGCCACGTGAGCAGTGCATGATAGCCACGTGATGTGTGCATGAGTTACGTGAGCAGAGTATGATCAGCCACGTGATCAGTGCATGAGTGCCACGTGATCAGTGCATGATATGTCACGTGACAGTGTGTGATCAGCCACGTGAACAGTGCATGTTCAGCCACGTGATCAGTGCATGATAGCCACGTGATCAGTGCATGATCAGTTACGTGAGCAGTGTATGATCAGCCACGTGATCAGTGCATGGTCAGACACGTGAACAGTGTATGATCAGCCACGTGATCAGTGCATGATATCCAAGTGATCAGTGCATGATCATCACGTGATCAGTGTATGATCAGCCACGTGAACAGTGCATGCTCAGTCACGTGATCTGGGCCTGCTGAGCTGCGTGATTACTGTCTGCTCATCTGCTTGACAATTGCCAGCTGAGCTGCACGATTCCTGCCTGTCATCTGCTTGACAATTGCCAGCTGTGCTGCGTAATTCCTGCCTGCTCAGCTGCTTGATTATTGCCAGCTGAGCAGCATGATTCCTCACAGCTGAGTTCCATGATTATTGCCTGCTGACTGTTTGATTCGTGCCTACTCAGCTCTTTGTTTATTGCCTCCAGAGGCACATGATCAGTGTATGATAGCAAACATGATCAGCGCATGATCAGTCACATGATCAGCGCCATTAAGTCACGTGATCACTACATGATAGTCATGTGATCAGTCCATGCTCAGTCACGGTATCAGTGCATGATCAGCCACGTGATCAGTGCATGATCTGTCACATGATTAGTGTATGATCATCCACGTGATCAGTGCATGGGCAGTCATGTGATCAGTGCATGATATAGACGTGATCAGTGCATGATCAGTCTCGTGATCAGTGCATGATAGCCACGTGATCAGTGCATGATCAGTCACCTGATGGGTGTATGATCATTCACGTGACCTGTACATGGTAGCTACATGATCATTGCATGATCAGCCACGTGAGTAGTGCATGATAGCCACGTGATCACTGCATGATCAGTCACGTGATCAGTGCATGATCAGTCATGTGACCAGTACATGGTAGCTGCGTGATCATGCATGATCAGCCACGTGATCAGTGCATGATAGCCACGTGATCAGTGCATGATCAGACACGTGATCAGTGCATGATCAGTCACGTGATCAGTGCATGATCAGCCACGTGATCAGTGCATGATCAGGCACGTGATCAGTGCATGTCAGCCACGTGATCAGTGCATGATAGCCACGTGATCAGTGCATGATCAGTCACGTGATCAGTGCATGATCAGTCACGTGATCAGTGCATGATAGCCGTGATCAGTGCATGATCAGCCACGTGATCAGTGCATGATAGCCACGTGATCAGTGCATGATCAGCCACGTGATCAGTGCATGATCAGTCACGTGATCAGTGCATGATCAGTCACGTGATCAGTGCATAGCCACGTGATCAGTGCATGATCAGCCACGTGATCAGTGCATGATAGCCACGTGATCAGTGCATGATCAGTCACGTGATCAGTGCATGATCAGTCACGTGATCAGTGCATGATCAGTCACGTGATCAGTGCATGATCAGTCACGTGACCAGTGCATGGTAGCCGTGATCATGCATGATCAGCCACGTGATCAGTGCATGATAGCCACGTGATCAGTGCATGATCAGTCACGTGATCAGTGCATGATCAGTCACGTGATCAGTGCATGATCAGTCACGTGATCAGTGCATGGTAGTGTGATCATGCATGATCAGCCACGTGATCAGTGCATGATAGCCACGTGATCAGTGCATGATCAGCCACGTGATCAGTGCATGATCAGTCACGTGATCAGTGCATGATCAGCCACGTGATCAGTGCATGATCAGCCACGTGATCAGTGCATGTCAGCCACGTGATCAGTGCATGATCAGCCACGTGATCAGTGCATGATCAGTCACGTGATCAGTGCATGATCAGTCACGTGATCAGTGTATGATCAGCCACGTGACAGTGCATGCTCAGTCACGTGATCAGGGCCTGCTGAGCTGCGTGATTACTGTCTGCTCATCTGCTTGACAATTGCCAGCTGAGCTGCACGATTCCTGCCTGTCATCTGCTTGACAATTGCCAGCTGTGCTGCGTAATTCCTGCCTGCTCAGCTGCTTGATTATTGCCAGCTGAGCAGCATGATTCCTCACAGCTGAGTTCCATGATTATTGCCTGCTGACTGATTCGTGCCTACTCAGCTCTTTGTTCATTGCCTCCAGAGGCACATGATCAGATGTGTGATAGCAAACATGATCAGTGCATGATCAGTCACATGATCAGTGCATGATAAGCCACGTGATCAGTGCATGATCAGTCATGTGATCAGTGCATGATCAGTCATGTGACAGTACATGGTAGCTGCGTGATCAGTGCATGATCAGCCACGTGATCAGTGCATGATAGCCACGTGATCAGTGCATGATCAGTCACGTGATCAGTGCATGATCAGTCACGTGATCAGTGCATGATCAGTCACGTGATCAGTGCATGATCAATTACGTGATCAGTGCATGATCAGTCACGTGATCAGTGCATGGCAGTCCGTGATCAGTGCATGATCAGCCACGTGATCAGTGCATGATAGCCACGTGATCAGTGCATGATCAGCCACGTGATCAGTGCATGATCAGTCACGTGATAGTGTGTGATCAGCCACGTGATCAGTGCATGATCAGCCACGTGATCAGTGCATGATAGCCACGTGATCAGTGCATGATCAGTCACGTGATCAGTGCATGATCAGTCACGTGATCAGTGTGATCAGCCACGTGATCAGTGCATGATCAGCCACGTGATCAGTGCATGATCAGCCACGTGATCAGTGCATGATCAGTCACGTGATCAGTGCATGTAGCTACGTGATCAGTGCATGATCAGCCACGTGATCAGTGCATGATAGCCACGTGATCAGTGCATGATAGCCACGTGATCAGTGCATGAGAGCCACGTGATCAGTGCATGATCAGTCACGTGATACATGTGTGATCAGCCACGTGATCAGTGCATGATGAGCCACGTGATCAGTGCAGGATCAATTACGTGATCAGTGCATGATCAGTCACGTGACCAGTACATGGTTGCTACGTGATCATTGCATGATCAGCCACGTGAGCAGAGCATGATAGCCACGTGATCAGTGCATGATCAGTCACGTGATCAGTACATGATCAGTCACGTGAACAGTGCATGATCATTTACGTGATCTGTGCATGATCAGTCACGTGACCAGTATATGGTAGCTACGTGATCATTCCATGACGAGCCACGTGAGCAGTGCATGATAGCCACGTGATGTGTGCATGAGTTACGTGAGCAGAGTATGATCAGCCACGTGATCAGTGCATGAGTGCCACGTGATCAGTGCATGATATGTCACGTGACAGGTGTGTGATCAGCCACGTGAACAGTGCATGTTCAGCCACGTGATCAGTGCATGATAGCCACGTGATCAGTGCATGATCAGTTACGTGAGCAGTGTATGATCAGCCACGTGATCAGTGCATGGTCAGACACGTGAACAGTGTATGATCAGCCACGTGATCAGTGCATGATATCCAAGTGATCAGTGCATGATCATCACGTGATCAGTGTATGATCAGCCACGTGAACAGTGCATGCTCAGTCACGTGATCTGGGCCTGCTGAGCTGCGTGATTACTGTCTGCTCATCTGCTTGACAATTGCCAGCTGAGCTGCACGATTCCTGCCTGTCATCTGCTTGACAATTGCCAGCTGTGCTGCGTAATTCCTGCCTGCTCAGCTGCTTGATTATTGCCAGCTGAGCAGCATGATTCCTCACACCTGAGTTCCATGATTATTGCCTGCTGACTGTTTGATTCGTGCCTACTCAGCTCTTTGTTTATTGCCTCCAGAGGCACATGATCAGTGTATGATAGCAAACATGATCAGCGCATGATCAGTCACATGATCAGCGCCATTAAGTCACGTGATCACTACATGATAGTCATGTGATCAGTCCATGCTCAGTCACGGTATCAGTGCATGATCAGCCACGTGATCAGTGCATGATCTGTCACATGATTAGTGTATGATCATCCACGTGATCAGTGCACGGGCAGTCATGTGATCAGTGCATGATATAGACGTGATCAGTGCATGATCAGTCTCGTGATCAGTGCATGATAGCCACGTGATCAGTGCATGATCAGTCACCTGATGGGTGTATGATCATTCACGTGACCTGTACATGGTAGCTACATGATCATTGCATGATCAGCCACGTGAGTAGTGCATGATAGCCACGTGATCACTGCATGATCAGTCACGTGATCAGTGCATGATCAGTCATGTGACCAGTACATGGTAGCTGCGTGATCATGCATGATCAGCCACGTGAGCAGTGCATGATAGCCACGTGATCAGTGCATGATCAGTCACGTGATCAGTGCATGATCAGTCACGTGATCAGTGCATGATCAGTCACGTGATCAGTGCATGATCAGCCACGTGATCAGTGCATGATCAGCCACGTGATCAGTGCATGATCAGTCACGTGATCAGTGCATGATCAGCCACGTGATCAGTGCATGATCAGTCACGTGATCAGTGCATGATATAGACGTGATCAGTGCATGATCAGTCACGTGATCAGTGCATGATCAGCCACGTGATCAGTGCATGATCAGTCACGTGATCATGCATGATCAGCCACGTGATCAGTGCATGATCAGCCACGTGATCAGTGCATGATCACGTGATCAGTGCATGATCAGTCACGTGATCAGTGCATGATAGCTACGTGATCGTGCATGATCAGCCACGTGATCAGTGCATGATAGCCACGTGATCAGTGCATGATCAGTCACGTGATCAGTGCATGATCAGTCACGTGATCAGTGCATGATAGCTGCGTGATCAGTGCATGATCAGCCACGTGATCAGTGCATGATAGCCACGTGATCAGTGCATGATCAGTCACGTGATCAGTGCATGATCAGTCACGTGACCAGTGCATGATAGCTACGTGATCAGTGCATGATCAGCCACGTGATCAGTGCATGATAGCCACGTGATCAGTGCATGATCAGTCACGTGATCAGTGCATGATCAGTCACGTGATCAGTGCATGATCAGCCACGTGATCAGTGCATGATCAGCCACGTGATCAGTGCATGATAGCCACGTGATCAGTGCATGATCAGTCACGTGATCATGTATGATCAGCCACGTGATCAGTGCATGATCAGCCACGTGATCAGTGCATGATCAGTCACGTGATCAGTGCATGATAGCCACGTGATCAGTGCATGATCAGCCACGTGATCAGTGCATGATAGCCACGTGATCAGTGCATGATCAGTTACGTGAGCAGTGTATGATCAGCCACGTGATCAGTGCATGGTCAGACACGTGAACAGTGTATGATCAGCCACGTGATCAGTGCATGATATCCAAGTGATCAGTGCATGATCATCACGTGATCAGTGTATGATCAGCCACGTGAACAGTGCATGCTCAGTCACGTGATCAGGGCCTGCTGAGCTGCGTGATTACTGTCTGCTCATCTGCTTGACAATTGCCAGCTGAGCTGCACGATTCCTGCCTGTCATCTGCTTGACAATTGCCAGCTGTGCTGCGTAATTCCTGCCTGCTCAGCTGCTTGATTATTGCCAGCTGAGCAGCATGATTCCTCACACCTGAGTTCCATGATTATTGCCTGCTGACTGTTTGATTCGTGCCTACTCAGCTCTTTGTTTATTGCCTCCAGAGGCACATGATCAGTGTATGATAGCAAACATGATCAGCGCATGATCAGTCACATGATCAGCGCCATTAAGTCACGTGATCACTACATGATAGTCATGTGATCAGTCCATGCTCAGTCACGGTATCAGTGCATGATCAGCCACGTGATCAGTGCATGATCTGTCACAAGATTAGTGTATGATCATCCACGTGATCAGTGCATGGCAGTCATGTGATCAGTGCATGATATAGACGTGATCAGTGCATGATCAGTCTCGTGATCAGTGCATGATAGCCACGTGATCAGTGCATGATCAGTCACCTGATGGGTGTATGATCATTCACGTGACCTGTACATGGTAGCTACATGATCATTGCATGATCAGCCACGTGAGTAGTGCATGATAGCCACGTGATCAGTGCATGATCAGTCACGTGATCAGTGCATGATCAGTCATGTGACCAGTACATGGTAGCTGCGTGATCATGCATGATCAGCCACGTGAGCAGTGCATGATAGCCACGTGATCAGTGCATGATCAGACACGTGATCAGTGCATGATCAGTCACGTGATCAGTGCATGATCAGCCACGTGATCAGTGCATGATCAGTCACGTGATCAGTGCATGATCAGTCACGTGATCAGTGCATGATCAGCCACGTGATCAGTGCATGATCAATCACGTGATCAGTGCATGATCAGTCACGTGATCAGTGCATGATCAGCTCACGTGATCAGTGCATGATCAGCCACGTGATCAGTGCATGATAGCCACGTGATCAGTGCATGATAGCCACGTGATCAGTGCATGATCAGTCACGTGATCAGTGTGTGATCAGCCACGTGATCAGTGCATGATCATCCCGTGATCAGTGCATGATAGCCACGTGATCAGTGCATGATCAGTCACGTGATCAGTGCATGATCAGTCACGTGATCAGTGTGATCAGCCACGTGATCAGTGCATGATCAGCCACGTGATCAGTGCATGATCAATTACGTGATCAGTGCATGATCAGTCACGTGATCAGTGCATGATAGCTACGTGATCATTGCATGATCAGCCACGTGATCAGTGCATGATAGCCACGTGATCAGTGCATGATCAGCCACGTGATCAGTGCATGATCAGCCACGTGATCAGTGCATGATCAGTCACGTGATCATGTGATCAGCCACGTGATCAGTGCATGATCAGCCACGTGATCAGTGCATGATCAATTACGTGATCAGTGCATGATCAGTCACGTGACAGTGCATGGTAGCTACGTGATCAGTGCATGATCAGCCACGTGATCAGTGCATGATAGCCACGTGATCAGTGCATGATCAGTCACGTGATCAGTGCATGATCAGTCACGTGATCAGTGCATGATCATCACGTGATCAGTGCATGATCAGTCACGTGACCAGTACATGGTAGCCACGTGATCATTGCATGATCAGCCACGTGATCAGTGCATGATAGCCACGTGATCAGTGCATGAGTCACGTGATCAGTGCATGATCAGCCACGTGATCAGTGCATGATGCCACGTGATCAGTGCATGATAGTCACGTGATCAGTGCATGATCAGCCACGTGATCAGTGCATGATCAGCCACGTGATCAGTGCATGATAGCCACGTGATCAGTGCATGATCAGTTACGTGATCAGTGCATGATCAGCCACGTGATCAGTGCATGGTCAGTCACGTGATCAGTGCATGATCAGCCACGTGATCAGTGCATGATAGCCACGTGATCAGTGCATGATCAGTCACGTGATCAGTGCATGATCAGTCACGTGATCAGTGCATGATCATTTACGTGATCAGTGCATGATCAGTCACGTGACCAGTATATGGTAGCTACGTGATCATTGCATGATCAGCCACGTGAGCAGTGCATGATAGCCACGTGATGTGTGCATGAGTTACGTGAGCAGAGTATGATCAGCCACGTGATCAGTGCATGAGTGCCACGTGATCAGTGCATGATATGTCACGTGACAGGTGTGTGATCAGCCACGTGAACAGTGCATGTTCAGCCACGTGATCAGTGCATGATAGCCACGTGATCAGTGCATGATCAGTTACGTGAGCAGTGTATGATCAGCCACGTGATCAGTGCATGGTCAGACACGTGAACAGTGTATGATCAGCCACGTGATCAGTGCATGATATCCAAGTGATCAGTGCATGATCATCACGTGATCAGTGTATGATCAGCCACGTGAACAGTGCATGCTCAGTCACGTGATCTGGGCCTGCTGAGCTGCGTGATTACTGTCTGCTCATCTGCTTGACAATTGCCAGCTGAGCTGCACGATTCCTGCCTGTCATCTGCTTGACAATTGCCAGCTGTGCTGCGTAATTCCTGCCTGCTCAGCTGCTTGATTATTGCCAGCTGAGCAGCATGATTCCTCACAGCTGAGTTCCATGATTATTGCCTGCTGACTGTTTGATTCGTGCCTACTCAGCTCTTTGTTTATTGCCTCCAGAGGCACATGATCAGTGTATGATAGCAAACATGATCAGCGCATGATCAGTCACATGATCAGCGCCATTAAGTCACGTGATCACTACATGATAGTCATGTGATCAGTCCATGCTCAGTCACGGTATCAGTGCATGATCAGCCACGTGATCAGTGCATGATCTGTCACATGATTAGTGTATGATCATCCACGTGATCAGTGCATGGGCAGTCATGTGATCAGTGCATGATATAGACGTGATCAGTGCATGATCAGTCTCGTGATCAGTGCATGATAGCCACGTGATCAGTGCATGATCAGTCACCTGATGGGTGTATGATCATTCACGTGACCTGTACATGGTAGCTACATGATCATTGCATGATCAGCCACGTGAGTAGTGCATGATAGCCACGTGATCACTGCATGATCAGTCACGTGATCAGTGCATGATCAGTCACGTGATCAGTGCATGATCAGTCACGTGATCAGTGCATGATCAGCCACGTGATCAGTGCATGATCAGCCACGTGATCAGTGCATGATCAGTCACGTGATCAGTGCATGATCAGCCACGTGATCAGTGCATGATCAGTCACGTGATCAGTGCATGATATAGACGTGATCAGTGCATGATCAGCCACGTGATCAGTGCATGATAGCCACGTGATCAGTGCATGATCAGTCACGTGATCATGTGTGATCAGCCACGTGATCAGTGCATGATCAGCCACGTGATCAGTGCATGATCAATTACGTGATCAGTGCATGATCAGTCACGTGACCAGTACATGGTAGCTACGTGATCGTGCATGATCAGCCACGTGATCAGTGCATGATAGCCACGTGATCAGTGCATGATCAGTCACGTGATCAGTGCATGATCAGTCACGTGATCAGTGCATGATAGCGTGATCATGCATGATCAGCCACGTGATCAGTGCATGATAGCCACGTGATCAGTGCATGATCAGTCACGTGATCAGTGCATGATCAGTCACGTGACCAGTACATGGTAGCTACGTGATCATGCATGATCAGCCACGTGATCAGTGCATGATAGCCACGTGATCAGTGCATGATCAGTCACGTGATCAGTGCATGATCAGTCACGTGATCAGTGCATGATCAGCCACGTGATCAGTGCATGATAGCCACGTGATCAGTGCATGATAGCCACGTGATCAGTGCATGATCAGTCACGTGATCAGTGTGATCAGCCACGTGATCAGTGCATGATCAGCCACGTGATCAGTGCATGATCAGTCACGTGATCAGTGCATGATAGCCACGTGATCAGTGCATGATCAGCCACGTGATCAGTGCATGATAGCCACGTGATCAGTGCATGATCAGTTACGTGAGCAGTGTATGATCAGCCACGTGATCAGTGCATGGTCAGACACGTGAACAGTGTATGATCAGCCACGTGATCAGTGCATGATATCCAAGTGATCAGTGCATGATCATCACGTGATCAGTGTATGATCAGCCACGTGAACAGTGCATGCTCAGTCACGTGATCTGGGCCTGCTGAGCTGCGTGATTACTGTCTGCTCATCTGCTTGACAATTGCCAGCTGAGCTGCACGATTCCTGCCTGTCATCTGCTTGACAATTGCCAGCTGTGCTGCGTAATTCCTGCCTGCTCAGCTGCTTGATTATTGCCAGCTGAGCAGCATGATTCCTCACACCTGAGTTCCATGATTATTGCCTGCTGACTGTTTGATTCGTGCCTACTCAGCTCTTTGTTTATTGCCTCCAGAGGCACATGATCAGTGTATGATAGCAAACATGATCAGCGCATGATCAGTCACATGATCAGCGCCATTAAGTCACGTGATCACTACATGATAGTCATGTGATCAGTCCATGCTCAGTCACGGTATCAGTGCATGATCAGCCACGTGATCAGTGCATGATCTGTCACATGATTAGTGTATGATCATCCACGTGATCAGTGCATGGGCAGTCATGTGATCAGTGCATGATATAGACGTGATCAGTGCATGATCAGTCTCGTGATCAGTGCATGATAGCCACGTGATCAGTGCATGATCAGTCACCTGATGGGTGTATGATCATTCACGTGACCTGTACATGGTAGCTACATGATCATTGCATGATCAGCCACGTGAGTAGTGCATGATAGCCACGTGATCACTGCATGATCAGTCACGTGATCAGTGCATGATCAGTCATGTGACCAGTACATGGTAGCTGCGTGATCATGCATGATCAGCCACGTGAGCAGTGCATGATAGCCACGTGATCAGTGCATGATCAGACACGTGATCAGTGCATGATCAGTCACGTGATCAGTGCATGATCAGCCACGTGATCAGTGCATGATCAGCCACGTGATCAGTGCATGATCAGTCACGTGATCAGTGCATGATCAGCCACGTGATCAGTGCATGATCAGTCACGTGATCAGTGCATGATAGACGTGATCAGTGCATGATCAGTCACGTGATCAGTGCATGATCAGCCACGTGATCAGTGCATGATCAGTCACGTGATCAGTGTGATCAGCCACGTGATCAGTGCATGATCAGCCACGTGATCAGTGCATGATCAATTACGTGATCAGTGCATGATCAGTCACGTGATCAGTGCATGGTAGCTACGTGATCAGTGCATGATCAGCCACGTGATCAGTGCATGATAGCCACGTGATCAGTGCATGATCAGTCACGTGATCAGTGCATGATCAGTCACGTGATCAGTGCATGATAGCCACGTGATCAGTGCATGATCAGCCACGTGATCAGTGCATGATAGCCACGTGATCAGTGCATGATCAGCCACGTGATCAGTGCATGATCAGTCACGTGATCAGTGCATGATCAGTCACGTGATCAGTACATGGTAGCTACGTGATCATGCATGATCAGCCACGTGATCAGTGCATGATAGCCACGTGATCAGTGCATGATCAGTCACGTGATCAGTGCATGATCAGTCACGTGATCAGTGCATGATCAGCCACGTGATCAGTGCATGATAGCCACGTGATCAGTGCATGATAGCCACGTGATCAGTGCATGATCAGTCACGTGATCATGTGTGATCAGCCACGTGATCAGTGCATGATCAGCCACGTGATCAGTGCATGATCAGTTACGTGATCAGTGCATGATCAGTCACGTGATCAGTGCATGATAGCCACGTGATCAGTGCATGATCAGCCACGTGATCAGTGCATGATAGCCACGTGATCAGTGCATGATCAGTTACGTGAGCAGTGTATGATCAGCCACGTGATCAGTGCATGGTCAGACACGTGAACAGTGTATGATCAGCCACGTGATCAGTGCATGATATCCAAGTGATCAGTGCATGATCATCACGTGATCAGTGTATGATCAGCCACGTGAACAGTGCATGCTCAGTCACGTGATCAGGGCCTGCTGAGCTGCGTGATTACTGTCTGCTCATCTGCTTGACAATTGCCAGCTGAGCTGCACGATTCCTGCCTGTCATCTGCTTGACAATTGCCAGCTGTGCTGCGTAATTCCTGCCTGCTCAGCTGCTTGATTATTGCCAGCTGAGCAGCATGATTCCTCACACCTGAGTTCCATGATTATTGCCTGCTGACTGTTTGATTCGTGCCTACTCAGCTCTTTGTTTATTGCCTCCAGAGGCACATGATCAGTGTATGATAGCAAACATGATCAGCGCATGATCAGTCACATGATCAGCGCCATTAAGTCACGTGATCACTACATGATAGTCATGTGATCAGTCCATGCTCAGTCACGGTATCAGTGCATGATCAGCCACGTGATCAGTGCATGATCTGTCACAAGATTAGTGTATGATCATCCACGTGATCAGTGCATGGGCAGTCATGTGATCAGTGCATGATATAGACGTGATCAGTGCATGATCAGTCTCGTGATCAGTGCATGATAGCCACGTGATCAGTGCATGATCAGTCACCTGATGGGTGTATGATCATTCACGTGACCTGTACATGGTAGCTACATGATCATTGCATGATCAGCCACGTGAGTAGTGCATGATAGCCACGTGATCAGTGCATGATCAGTCACGTGATCAGTGCATGATCAGTCATGTGACCAGTACATGGTAGTGCGTGATCATGCATGATCAGCCACGTGATCAGTGCATGATAGCCACGTGATCAGTGCATGATCAGACACGTGATCAGTGCATGATCAGTCACGTGATCAGTGCATGATCAGCCACGTGATCAGTGCATGATCAGCCACGTGATCAGTGCATGATCAGGCACGTGATCAGTGCATGTCAGCCACGTGATCAGTGCATGATAGCCACGTGATCAGTGCATGATCAGTCACGTGATCAGTGCATGATCAGTCACGTGATCAGTGCATGATCAGCCACGTGATCAGTGCATGATCAGCCACGTGATCAGTGCATGATCAATTACGTGATCAGTGCATGATCAGTCACGTGATCAGTGCATGATAGCTACGTGATCAGTGCATGATCAGCCACGTGATCAGTGCATGATAGCCACGTGATCAGTGCATGATCAGTCACGTGATCAGTGCATGATCAGCCACGTGATCAGTGCATGATATCCACGTGATCAGTGCATGATCAGCCACGTGATCAGTGCATGATCAGCCACGTGATCAGTGCATGATCAGTCACGTGATCAGTGCATGATCAGCCACGTGATCAGTGCATGATCAGCCACGTGATCAGTGCATGATCAGCCACGTGATCAGTGCATGATCAGCCACGTGATCAGTGCATGATCAGCCACGTGATCAGTGCATGATAGCCACGTGATCAGTGCATGATCAGTCATGTGATACGTGCATGATCAGCCACGTGATCAGTGCATGATATCCACGTGATCAGTGCATGACAGCCACGTGATCAGTGCATGAGCCACGTGATCAGTGCATGATCAGTCACGTGATACATGTGTGATCAGCCACGTGATCAGTGCATGATGAGCCACGTGATCAGTGCATGATCAATTACGTGATCAGTGCATGATCAGTCACGTGACCAGTACATGGTTGCTACGTGATCGTTGCATGATCAGCCACGTGAGCAGAGCATGATAGCCACGTGATCAGTGCATGATCAGTCACGTGATCAGTACATGATCAGTCACGTGAACAGTGCATGATCATTTACGTGATCAGTGCATGATCAGTCACGTGACCAGTATATGGTAGCTACGTGATCATTCCATGACGAGCCACGTGAGCAGTGCATGATAGCCACGTGATGTGTGCATGAGTTACGTGAGCAGAGTATGATCAGCCACGTGATCAGTGCATGAGTGCCACGTGATCAGTGCATGATATGTCACGTGACAGGTGTGTGATCAGCCACGTGAACAGTGCATGTTCAGCCACGTGATCAGTGCATGATAGCCACGTGATCAGTGCATGATCAGTTACGTGAGCAGTGTATGATCAGCCACGTGATCAGTGCATGGTCAGACACGTGAACAGTGTATGATCAGCCACGTGATCAGTGCATGATATCCAAGTGATCAGTGCATGATCATCACGTGATCAGTGTATGATCAGCCACGTGAACAGTGCATGCTCAGTCACGTGATCTGGGCCTGCTGAGCTGCGTGATTACTGTCTGCTCATCTGCTTGACAATTGCCAGCTGAGCTGCACGATTCCTGCCTGTCATCTGCTTGACAATTGCCAGCTGTGCTGCGTAATTCCTGCCTGCTCAGCTGCTTGATTATTGCCAGCTGAGCAGCATGATTCCTCACACCTGAGTTCCATGATTATTGCCTGCTGACTGTTTGATTCGTGCCTACTCAGCTCTTTGTTTATTGCCTCCAGAGGCACATGATCAGTGTATGATAGCAAACATGATCAGCGCATGATCAGTCACATGATCAGCGCCATTAAGTCACGTGATCACTACATGATAGTCATGTGATCAGTCCATGCTCAGTCACGGTATCAGTGCATGATCAGCCACGTGATCAGTGCATGATCTGTCACATGATTAGTGTATGATCATCCACGTGATCAGTGCATGGGCAGTCATGTGATCAGTGCATGATATAGACGTGATCAGTGCATGATCAGTCTCGTGATCAGTGCATGATAGCCACGTGATCAGTGCATGATCAGTCACCTGATGGGTGTATGATCATTCACGTGACCTGTACATGGTAGCTACATGATCATTGCATGATCAGCCACGTGAGTAGTGCATGATAGCCACGTGATCACTGCATGATCAGTCACGTGATCAGTGCATGATCAGTCATGTGACCAGTACATGGTAGCTGCGTGATCATGCATGATCAGCCACGTGAGCAGTGCATGATAGCCACGTGATCAGTGCATGATCAGACACGTGATCAGTGCATGATCAGTCACGTGATCAGTGCATGATCAGCCACGTGATCAGTGCATGATCAGGCACGTGATCAGTGTATGATCAGCCACGTGATCAGTGCATGATAGCCACGTGATCAGTGCATGATCAGTCACGTGATCAGTGCATGATCAGTCACGTGATCAGTGCATGATCAGCCACGTGATCAGTGCATGATCAGCCACGTGATCAGTGCATGATCAATTACGTGATCAGTGCATGATCAGTCACGTGATCAGTACATGATAGCTACGTGATCAGTGCATGATCAGCCACGTGATCAGTGCATGATAGCCACGTGATCAGTGCATGATAGCCACGTGATCAGTGCATGATCAGTCACGTGATAGTGTGTGATCAGCCACGTGATCAGTGCATGATATCCACGTGATCAGTGCATGACAGCCACGTGATCAGTGCATGATAGCCACGTGATCAGTGCATGATCAGTCACGTGATCAGTGTGATCAGCCACGTGATCAGTGCATGATCAGCCACGTGATCAGTGCATGATCAATTACGTGATCAGTGCATGATCAGTCACGTGATCAGTGCATGATTGCTACGTGATCAGTGCATGATCAGCCACGTGAGCAGTGCATGATAGCCACGTGATCAGTGCATGATCAGTCACGTGATCAGTGCATGATCAGCCACGTGATCAGTGCATGATCAGTCACGTGATCAGTGCATGATCAGTCACGTGATCAGTGCATGTAGCTACGTGATCAGTGCATGATCAGCCACGTGATAGTGCATGATAGCCACGTGATCAGTGCATGATCAGTCACGTGATCAGTGCATGATCAGTCATGTGATCAGTGCATGGTAGCTGCGTGATCATGCATGATCAGCCACGTGATCAGTGCATGATAGCCACGTGATCAGTGCATGATCAGCCACGTGATCAGTGCATGATCAGTCACGTGATCAGTGCATGATCAGCCACGTGATCAGTGCATGATCAGGCACGTGATCAGTGCATGATCAGCCACGTGATCAGTGCATGATAGCCACGTGATCAGTGCATGATCAGTCACGTGATCAGTGCATGATCAGTCACGTGATCAGTGCATGATCAGCCACGTGATCAGTGCATGATCAGCCACGTGATCAGTGCATGATCAATCACGTGATCAGTGCATGATCAGTCACGTGATCAGTGCATGGTAGCTACGTGATCAGTGCATGATCAGCCACGTGATCAGTGCATGATAGCCACGTGATCAGTGCATGATCAGCCACGTGATCAGTGCATGATCAGTCACGTGATCAGTGTATGATCAGCCACGTGATCAGTGCATGATCACGTGATCAGTGCATGATCAGCCACGTGATCAGTGCATGATCAGCCACGTGATCAGTGCATGATCAGTCACGTGATCAGTGTGATCAGCCACGTGATCAGTGCATGATCAGTCACGTGATCAGTGCATGATCATCCACGTGATCAGTGCATGATCAGTCACGTGATCAGTGCATGATATCCACGTGATCAGTGCATGATCAGCCACGTGATCAGTGCATGATAGCCACGTGATCAGTGCATGATCAGTCACGTGATACATGTGTGATCAGCCACGTGATCAGTGCATGATGAGCCACGTGATCAGTGCAGGATCAATTACGTGATCAGTGCATGATCAGTCACGTGACCAGTACATGGTTGCTACGTGATCGTTGCATGATCAGCCACGTGAGCAGAGCATGATAGCCACGTGATCAGTGCATGATCAGTCACGTGATCAGTACATGATCAGTCACGTGAACAGTGCATGATCATTTACGTGATCTGTGCATGATCAGTCACGTGACCAGTATATGGTAGCTACGTGATCATTCCATGACGAGCCACGTGAGCAGTGCATGATAGCCACGTGATGTGTGCATGAGTTACGTGAGCAGAGTATGATCAGCCACGTGATCAGTGCATGAGTGCCACGTGATCAGTGCATGATATGTCACGTGACAGGTGTGTGATCAGCCACGTGAACAGTGCATGTTCAGCCACGTGATCAGTGCATGATAGCCACGTGATCAGTGCATGATCAGTTACGTGAGCAGTGTATGATCAGCCACGTGATCAGTGCATGGTCAGACACGTGAACAGTGTATGATCAGCCACGTGATCAGTGCATGATATCCAAGTGATCAGTGCATGATCATCACGTGATCAGTGTATGATCAGCCACGTGAACAGTGCATGCTCAGTCACGTGATCTGGGCCTGCTGAGCTGCGTGATTACTGTCTGCTCATCTGCTTGACAATTGCCAGCTGAGCTGCACGATTCCTGCCTGTCATCTGCTTGACAATTGCCAGCTGTGCTGCGTAATTCCTGCCTGCTCAGCTGCTTGATTATTGCCAGCTGAGCAGCATGATTCCTCACAGCTGAGTTCCATGATTATTGCCTGCTGACTGTTTGATTCGTGCCTACTCAGCTCTTTGTTTATTGCCTCCAGAGGCACATGATCAGTGTATGATAGCAAACATGATCAGCGCATGATCAGTCACATGATCAGCGCCATTAAGTCACGTGATCACTACATGATAGTCATGTGATCAGTCCATGCTCAGTCACGGTATCAGTGCATGATCAGCCACGTGATCAGTGCATGATCTGTCACATGATTAGTGTATGATCATCCACGTGATCAGTGCATGGGCAGTCATGTGATCAGTGCATGATATAGACGTGATCAGTGCATGATCAGTCTCGTGATCAGTGCATGATAGCCACGTGATCAGTGCATGATCAGTCACCTGATGGGTGTATGATCATTCACGTGACCTGTACATGGTAGCTACATGATCATTGCATGATCAGCCACGTGAGTAGTGCATGATAGCCACGTGATCAGTGCATGATCAGTCACGTGATCAGTGCATGATCAGTCACGTGATCAGTGCATGATCAGCCACGTGATCAGTGCATGATCAGCCACGTGATCAGTGCATGATCAGCCACGTGATCAGTGCATGATCAGCCACGTGATCAGTGCATGATCAGTCACGTGATCAGTGCATGATCAGTCACGTGATCAGTGTGATCAGCCACGTGATCAGTGCATGATCAGTCACGTGATCAGTGCATGCTGAGCTGCGTGATTACTGTCTGCTCATCTGCTTGACAATTGCCAGCTGAGCTGCACGATTCCTGCCTGTCAGCTGCTTGACAATTGCCACCTGTGCTGCGTAATTCCTGCCTGCTCATCTACTTGATTATTGCCAGCTCAGCAGCATGATTTCTCACAGGTGAGTTCCATGATTATAGCCTGCTGACTGATTCTGCCTACTCAGCTCTATGTTCATTGCCTCCATAGGCACATGATCAGTGTATGATACAAACATGATCAGTGCATGATCAGTCACATGATCAGTGCATGATAAGCCACGTGATCAGTGCATGATCAGTTACGTGATCAGTGCATGATCAGTCACGTGACAGTGCATGGTAGCTGCGTGATCATGCATGATCAGCCACGTGATCAGTGCATGATAGCCACGTGATCAGTGCATGATCAGTCACGTGATCAGTGCATGATCAGTCACGTGATCAGTGCATGATCAGTCACGTGATCAGTGCATGATCAGTCACGTGATCAGTGCATGATCAGTCACGTGATCAGTGCATGGCAGCTCACGTGATCAGTGCATGATCAGCCACGTGATCAGTGCATGATAGCCACGTGATCAGTGCATGATAGCCACGTGATCAGTGCATGATCAGTCACGTGATAGTGTATGATCAGCCACGTGATCAGTGCATGATAGCCACGTGATCAGTGCATGATAGCCACGTGATCAGTGCATGATCAGTCACGTGATCAGTGCATGATCAGTCACGTGATCAGTGTGATCAGCCACGTGATCAGTGCATGATCAGCCACGTGATCAGTGCATGATCAATTACGTGATCAGTGCATGATCAGTCACGTGATCAGTGCATGGTAGCTACGTGATCAGTGCATGATCAGCCACGTGATCAGTGCATGATAGCCACGTGATCAGTGCATGATCAGCCACGTGATCAGTGCATGATCAATTACGTGATCAGTGCATGATCAGTCACGTGACAGTGCATGGTTGCTACGTGATCAGTGCATGATCAGCCACGTGATCAGTGCATGATAGCCACGTGATCAGTGCATGATCAGTCACGTGATCAGTGCATGATCAGTCACGTGATCAGTGCATGATCATTCACGTGATCAGTGCATGATCAGTCACGTGATCAGTGCATGATAGCTACGTGATCATTGCATGACAGCCACGTGATCAGTGCATGATAGCCACGTGATCAGTGCATGAGTCACGTGATCAGTGTATGATCAGCCACGTGATCAGTGCATGAGTGCCACGTGATCAGTGCATGATAGTCACGTGACAGTGTGCATGATCAGCCACGTGATCAGTGCATGATCAGCCACGTGATCAGTGCATGATAGCCACGTGATCAGTGCATGATCAGTCACGTGATCAGTGCATGATCAGCCACGTGATCAGTGCATGATCAGACACGTGATCAGTGCATGATCAGCCACGTGATCAGTGCATGATAGCCACGTGATCAGTGCATGATCATCACGTGATCAGTGCATGATCAGCCACGTGATCAGTGCATGATCAGTTACGTGATCAGTGCATGATCAGTCACGTGATCAGTACATGATAGCTACGTGATCAGTGCATGATCAGCCACGTGATCAGTGCATGATAGCCACGTGATCAGTGCATGAGTCACGTGATCAGTGCATGATCAGCCACGTGATCAGTGCATGATCAGTCACGTGATCAGTGCATGATATAGACGTGATCAGTGCATGATCAGTCACGTGATCAGTGCATGATAGCCACGTGATCAGTGCATGATCAGTCACGTGATCAGTGCATGATCAGTCACGTGACAGTACATGGTAGCTACGTGATCAGTGCATGATCAGCCACGTGATCAGTGCATGATAGCCACGTGATCAGTGCATGATCAGTCACGTGATCAGTGCATGATCAGTCACGTGATCAGTGCATGATAGCTGCGTGATCATGCATGATCAGCCACGTGATCAGTGCATGATAGCCACGTGATCAGTGCATGATCAGTCACGTGATCAGTGCATGATCAGTCACGTGATCAGTGCATGATCAGCCACGTGATCAGTGCATGATCAGCCACGTGATCAGTGCATGATCAGCCACGTGATCAGTGCATGATAGCCACGTGATCAGTGCATGATCAGCCACGTGATCAGTGCATGATCAGTCACGTGATCAGTGCATGATCAGCCACGTGATCAGTGCATGATCAGCCACGTGATCAGTGCATGATCAGTCACGTGATCAGTGCATGATCAGCCACGTGATCAGTGCATGATCAGCCACGTGATCAGTGCATGATCAGCCACGTGATCAGTGCATGATCAGCCACGTGATCAGTGCATGATCAGCCACGTGATCAGTGCATGATCAGTCACGTGATCAGTGTATGATCAGCCACGTGAACAGTGCATGCTCAGTCACGTGATCAGGGCCTGCTGAGCTGCGTGATTACTGTCTGCTCATCTGCTTGACAATTGCCAGCTGAGCTGCACGATTCCTGCCTGTCATCTGCTTGACAATTGCCAGCTGTGCTGCGTAATTCCTGCCTGCTCAGCTGCTTGATTATTGCCAGCTGAGCAGCATGATTCCTCACAGCTGAGTTCCATGATTATTGCCTGCTGACTGATTCGTGCCTACTCAGCTCTTTGTTCATTGCCTCCAGAGGCACATGATCAGTGTATGATAGCAAACATGATCAGTGCATGATCAGTCACATGATCAGTGCATGATAAGCCACGTGATCAGTGCATGATCAGTCATGTGATCAGTGCATGATCAGTCATGTGACAGTGCATGATAGCCACGTGATCAGTGCATGATCAGCCACGTGATCAGTGCATGATAGCCACGTGATCAGTGCATGATCAGTCACGTGATCAGTGCATGATCAGTCACGTGATCAGTGCATGATCAGTCACGTGATCAGTGCATGATCAGCCACGTGATCAGTGCATGATCAGTCACGTGATCAGTGCATGATCAGCTCCGTGATCAGTGCATGATCAGCCACGTGATCAGTGCATGATCAGCCACGTGATCAGTGCATGATCAGCCACGTGATCAGTGCATGATCAGTCACGTGATCAGTGTGATCAGCCACGTGATCAGTGCATGATAGCCACGTGATCAGTGCATGATAGCCACGTGATCAGTGCATGATCAGCCACGTGATCAGTGCATGATCAGTCACGTGATCAGTGTGATCAGCCACGTGATCAGTGCATGATCAGCCACGTGATCAGTGCATGATCAGCCACGTGATCAGTGCATGATCAGTCACGTGATCAGTGCATGATAGCCACGTGATCAGTGCATGATCAGCCACGTGATCAGTGCATGATAGCCACGTGATCAGTGCATGATAGCCACGTGATCAGTGCATGATCAGCCACGTGATCAGTGCATGATCAGTCACGTGACAGTACATGGTTGCTACGTGATCAGTGCATGATCAGCCACGTGAGCAGAGCATGATAGCCACGTGATCAGTGCATGATCAGTCACGTGATCAGTGCATGATCAGTCACGTGATCAGTGCATGATCATTTACGTGATCAGTGCATGATCAGTCACGTGACCAGTATATGGTAGCTACGTGATCATTGCATGATCAGCCACGTGAGCAGTGCATGATAGCCACGTGATGTGTGCATGAGTTACGTGAGCAGAGTATGATCAGCCACGTGATCAGTGCATGAGTGCCACGTGATCAGTGCATGATATGTCACGTGACAGGTGTGTGATCAGCCACGTGAACAGTGCATGTTCAGCCACGTGATCAGTGCATGATAGCCACGTGATCAGTGCATGATCAGTTACGTGAGCAGTGTATGATCAGCCACGTGATCAGTGCATGGTCAGACACGTGAACAGTGTATGATCAGCCACGTGATCAGTGCATGATATCCAAGTGATCAGTGCATGATCATCACGTGATCAGTGTATGATCAGCCACGTGAACAGTGCATGCTCAGTCACGTGATCTGGGCCTGCTGAGCTGCGTGATTACTGTCTGCTCATCTGCTTGACAATTGCCAGCTGAGCTGCACGATTCCTGCCTGTCATCTGCTTGACAATTGCCAGCTGTGCTGCGTAATTCCTGCCTGCTCAGCTGCTTGATTATTGCCAGCTGAGCAGCATGATTCCTCACAGCTGAGTTCCATGATTATTGCCTGCTGACTGTTTGATTCGTGCCTACTCAGCTCTTTGTTTATTGCCTCCAGAGGCACATGATCAGTGTATGATAGCAAACATGATCAGCGCATGATCAGTCACATGATCAGCGCCATTAAGTCACGTGATCACTACATGATAGTCATGTGATCAGTCCATGCTCAGTCACGGTATCAGTGCATGATCAGCCACGTGATCAGTGCATGATCTGTCACATGATTAGTGTATGATCATCCACGTGATCAGTGCATGGGCAGTCATGTGATCAGTGCATGATATAGACGTGATCAGTGCATGATCAGTCTCGTGATCAGTGCATGATAGCCACGTGATCAGTGCATGATCAGTCACCTGATGGGTGTATGATCATTCACGTGACCTGTACATGGTAGCTACATGATCATTGCATGATCAGCCACGTGAGTAGTGCATGATAGCCACGTGATCACTGCATGATCAGTCACGTGATCAGTGCATGATCAGTCATGTGACCAGTACATGGTAGCTGCGTGATCATGCATGATCAGCCACGTGAGCAGTGCATGATAGCCACGTGATCAGTGCATGATCAGTCACGTGATCAGTGCATGATCAGTCACGTGATCAGTGCATGATCAGCCACGTGATCAGTGCATGATCAGTCACGTGATCAGTGCATGATCAGCCACGTGATCAGTGCATGATCAGTCACGTGATCAGTGCATGATCAGCCACGTGATCAGTGCATGATAGCCACGTGATCAGTGCATGATCAGTCACGTGATCAGTGCATGATCAGTCACGTGATCAGTGCATGATCAGCCACGTGATCAGTGCATGATCAGCCACGTGATCAGTGCATGATCATTACGTGATCAGTGCATGATCAGTCACGTGATCAGTACATGGTAGCTACGTGATCAGTGCATGATCAGCCACGTGATCAGTGCATGATAGCCACGTGATCAGTGCATGATAGCCACGTGATCAGTGCATGATCAGTCACGTGATCGTGTGTGATCAGCCACGTGATCAGTGCATGATAGCCACGTGATCAGTGCATGATCAGCCACGTGATCAGTGCATGAGCCACGTGATCAGTGCATGATCAGTCACGTGATCATGTGTGATCAGCCACGTGATCAGTGCATGATGAGCCACGTGATCAGTGCATGATCAATTACGTGATCAGTGCATGATCAGTCACGTGATCAGTGCATGGTTGCTACGTGATCAGTGCATGATCAGCCACGTGATCAGTGCATGATAGCCACGTGATCAGTGCATGATCAGTCACGTGATCAGTGCATGATCAGTCACGTGATCAGTGCATGATCAGTACGTGATCAGTGCATGATCAGTCACGTGACCAGTATATGGTTGCTACGTGATCATTGCATGATCAGCCACGTGATCAGTGCATGATAGCCACGTGATCAGTGCATGAGTTACGTGATCAGTGTATGATCAGCCACGTGATCAGTGCATGAGTGCCACGTGATCAGTGCATGATAGTCACGTGATCAGTGTGTGATCAGCCACGTGATCAGTGCATGATCAGCCACGTGATCAGTGCATGATAGCCACGTGATCAGTGCATGATCAGTTACGTGATCAGTGCATGATCAGCCACGTGATCAGTGCATGATATCCACGTGATCAGTGCATGATCAGCCACGTGATCAGTGCATGATAGCCACGTGATCAGTGCATGATCAGTCACGTGATCATGTGTGATCAGCCACGTGATCAGTGCATGATGAGCCACGTGATCAGTGCATGATCAATTACGTGATCAGTGCATGATCAGTCACGTGACCAGTACATGGTTGCTACGTGATCGTTGCATGATCAGCCACGTGAGCAGTGCATGATAGCCACGTGATCAGTGCATGATCAGTCACGTGATCAGTGCATGATCAGTCACGTGAACAGTGCATGATCATTTACGTGATCAGTGCATGATCAGTCACGTGACCAGTATATGGTTGCTACGTGATCATTCCATGACAGCCACGTGAGCAGTGCATGATAGCCACGTGATGTGTGCATGAGTTACGTGAGCAGAGTATGATCAGCCACGTGATCAGTGCATGAGTGCCACGTGATCAGTGCATGATATGTCACGTGACAGGTGTGTGATCAGCCACGTGAACAGTGCATGTTCAGCCACGTGATCAGTGCATGATAGCCACGTGATCAGTGCATGATCATTTACGTGAGCAGTGTATGATCAGCCACGTGATCAGTGCATGGTCAGACACGTGAACAGTGTATGATCAGCCACGTGATCAGTGCATGATATCCAACTGATCAGTGCATGATCATCACGTGATCAGTGTATGATCAGCCACGTGAACAGTGCATGCTCAGTCACGTGATCTGGGCCTGCTGAGCTGCGTGATTACTGTCTGCTCATCTGCTTGACAATTGCCAGCTGAGCTGCACGATTCCTGCCTGTCATCTGCTTGACAATTGCCAGCTGTGCTGCGTAATTCCTGCCTGCTCAGCTGCTTGATTATTGCCAGCTGAGCAGCATGATTCCTCACACCTGAGTTCCATGATTATTGCCTGCTGACTGTTTGATTCGTGCCTACTCAGCTCTTTGTTTATTGCCTCCAGAGGCACATGATCAGTGTATGATAGCAAACATGATCAGCGCATGATCAGTCACATGATCAGCGCCATTAAGTCACGTGATCACTACATGATAGTCATGTGATCAGTCCATGCTCAGTCACGGTATCAGTGCATGATCAGCCACGTGATCAGTGCATGATCTGTCACAAGATTAGTGTATGATCATCCACGTGATCAGTGCATGGGCAGTCATGTGATCAGTGCATGATATAGACGTGATCAGTGCATGATCAGTCTCGTGATCAGTGCATGATAGCCACGTGATCAGTGCATGATCAGTCACCTGATGGGTGTATGATCATTCACGTGACCTGTACATGGTAGCTACATGATCATTGCATGATCAGCCACGTGAGTAGTGCATGATAGCCACGTGATCAGTGCATGATCAGTCACGTGATCAGTGCATGATCAGTCATGTGACCAGTACATGGTAGCTGCGTGATCATGGCATGATCAGCCACGTGAGCAGTGCATGATAGCCACGTGATCAGTGCATGATCAGACACGTGATCAGTGCATGATCAGTCACGTGATCAGTGCATGATCAGCCACGTGATCAGTGCATGATCAGGCACGTGATCAGTGCATGTCCAGCCACGTGATCAGTGCATGATAGCCACGTGATCAGTGCATGATCAGTCACGTGATCAGTGCATGATCAGTCACGTGATCAGTGCATGATCAGCCACGTGATCAGTGCATGATCAGCCACGTGATCAGTGCATGATCAATCACGTGATCAGTGCATGATCAGTCACGTGATCAGTACATGGTAGCTACGTGATCATGCATGATCAGCCACGTGATCAGTGCATGATAGCCACGTGATCAGTGCATGATAGCCACGTGATCAGTGCATGATCAGTCATGTGATACGTGTGTGATCAGCCACGTGATCAGTGCATGATATCTACGTGATCAGTGCATGACAGCCACGTGATCAGTGCATGATCAGCCACGTGATCAGTGCATGATGAGCCACGTGATCAGTGCATGATCAATTACGTGATCAGTGCATGATCAGTCACGTGACCAGTACATGGTTGCTACGTGATCGTTGCATGATCAGCCACGTGAGCAGTGCATGATAGCCACGTGATCAGTGCATGATCAGTCACGTGATCAGTACATGATCAGTCACGTGAACAGTGCATGATCATTTACGTGATCAGTGCATGATCAGTCACGTGACCAGTATATGGTTGCTACGTGATCATTCCATGACGAGCCACGTGAGCAGTGCATGATAGCCACGTGATGTGTGCATGAGTTATGTGAGCAGAGTATGATCAGCCACGTGATCAGTGCATGAGTGCCACGTGATCAGTGCATGATATGTCACGTGACAGGTGTGTGATCAGCCACGTGAACAGTGCATGTTCAGCCACGTGATCAGTGCATGATAGCCACGTGATCAGTGCATGATCAGTTACGTGAGCAGTGTATGATCAGCCACGTGATCAGTGCATGGTCAGACACGTGAACAGTGTATGATCAGCCACGTGATCAGTGCATGATATCCAAGTGATCAGTGCATGATCATCACGTGATCAGTGTATGATCAGCCACGTGAACAGTGCATGCTCAGTCACGTGATCTGGGCCTGCTGAGCTGCGTGATTACTGTCTGCTCATCTGCTTGACAATTGCCAGCTGAGCTGCACGATTCCTGCCTGTCATCTGCTTGACAATTGCCAGCTGTGCTGCGTAATTCCTGCCTGCTCAGCTGCTTGATTATTGCCAGCTGAGCAGCATGATTCCTCACACCTGAGTTCCATGATTATTGCCTGCTGACTGTTTGATTCGTGCCTACTCAGCTCTTTGTTTATTGCCTCCAGAGGCACATGATCAGTGTATGATAGCAAACATGATCAGCGCATGATCAGTCACATGATCAGTGCCATTAAGTCACGTGATCACTACATGATAGTCATGTGATCAGTCCATGCTCAGTCACGGTATCAGTGCATGATCAGCCACGTGATCAGTGCATGATCTGTCACATGATTAGTGTATGATCATCCACGTGATCAGTGCATGGGCAGTCATGTGATCAGTGCATGATATAGACGTGATCAGTGCATGATCAGTCTCGTGATCAGTGCATGATAGCCACGTGATCAGTGCATGATCAGTCACCTGATGGGTGTATGATCATTCACGTGACCTGTACATGGTAGCTACATGATCATTGCATGATCAGCCACGTGAGTAGTGCATGATAGCCACGTGATCACTGCATGATCAGTCACGTGATCAGTGCATGATCAGTCATGTGACCAGTACATGGTAGCTGCGTGATCATGGCATGATCAGCCACGTGAGCAGTGCATGATAGCCACGTGATCAGTGCATGATCAGACACGTGATCAGTGCATGATCAGTCACGTGATCAGTGCATGATCAGCCACGTGATCAGTGCATGATCAGGCACGTGATCAGTGTATGTCAGCCACGTGATCAGTGCATGATAGCCACGTGATCAGTGCATGATCAGTCACGTGATCAGTGCATGATCAGTTACGTGATCAGTGCATGATCAGCCACGTGATCAGTGCATGATCAGCCACGTGATCAGTGCATGATCAATTACGTGATCAGTGCATGATCAGTCACGTGACCAGTACATGGTAGCTACGTGATCATTGCATGATCAGCCACGTGATCAGTGCATGATAGCCACGTGATCAGTGCATGATAGCCACGTGATCAGTGCATGATCAGTCATGTGATACGTGTGTGATCAGCCACGTGATCAGTGCATGATATCCACGTGATCAGTGCATGACAGCCACGTGATCAGTGCATGAGAGCCACGTGATCAGTGCATGATCAGTCACGTGATACATGTGTGATCAGCCACGTGATCAGTGCATGATGAGCCACGTGATCAGTGCATGATCAATTACGTGATCAGTGCATGATCAGTCACGTGACCAGTACATGGTTGCTACGTGATCGTTGCATGATCAGCCACGTGAGCAGTGCATGATAGCCACGTGATCAGTGCATGATCAGTCACGTGATCAGTACATGATCAGTCACGTGAACAGTGCATGATCATTTACGTGATCTTTGCATGATCAGTCACGTGACCAGTATATGGTTGCTACGTGATCATTCCATGACGAGCCACGTGAGCAGTGCATGATAGCCACGTGATGTGTGCATGAGTTACGTGAGCAGAGTATGATCAGCCACGTGATCAGTGCATGAGTGCCACGTGATCAGTGCATGATATGTCACGTGACAGGTGTGTGATCAGCCACGTGAACAGTGCATGTTCAGCCACGTGATCAGTGCATGATAGCCACGTGATCAGTGCATGATCAGTTACGTGAGCAGTGTATGATCAGCCACGTGATCAGTGCATGGTCAGACACGTGAACAGTGTATGATCAGCCACGTGATCAGTGCATGATATCCAAGTGATCAGTGCATGATCATCACGTGATCAGTGTATGATCAGCCACGTGAACAGTGCATGCTCAGTCACGTGATCTGGGCCTGCTGAGCTGCGTGATTACTGTCTGCTCATCTGCTTGACAATTGCCAGCTGAGCTGCACGATTCCTGCCTGTCATCTGCTTGACAATTGCCAGCTGTGCTGCGTAATTCCTGCCTGCTCAGCTGCTTGATTATTGCCAGCTGAGCAGCATGATTCCTCACACCTGAGTTCCATGATTATTGCCTGCTGACTGTTTGATTCGTGCCTACTCAGCTCTTTGTTTATTGCCTCCAGAGGCACATGATCAGTGTATGATAGCAAACATGATCAGCGCATGATCAGTCACATGATCAGCGCCATTAAGTCACGTGATCACTACATGATAGTCATGTGATCAGTCCATGCTCAGTCACGGTATCAGTGCATGATCAGCCACGTGATCAGTGCATGATCTGTCACAAGATTAGTGTATGATCATCCACGTGATCAGTGCATGGGCAGTCATGTGATCAGTGCATGATATAGACGTGATCAGTGCATGATCAGTCTCGTGATCAGTGCATGATAGCCACGTGATCAGTGCATGATCAGTCACCTGATGGGTGTATGATCATTCACGTGACCTGTACATGGTAGCTACATGATCATTGCATGATCAGCCACGTGAGTAGTGCATGATAGCCACGTGATCAGTGCATGATCAGTCACGTGATCAGTGCATGATCAGTCATGTGACCAGTACATGGTAGCTGCGTGATCATGCATGATCAGCCACGTGAGCAGTGCATGATAGCCACGTGATCAGTGCATGATCAGACACGTGATCAGTGCATGATCAGTCACGTGATCAGTGCATGATCAGCCACGTGATCAGTGCATGATCAGGCACGTGATCAGTGTATGTCAGCCACGTGATCAGTGCATGATAGCCACGTGATCAGTGCATGATCAGTCACGTGATCAGTGCATGATCAGTTACGTGATCAGTGCATGATCAGCCACGTGATCAGTGCATGATCAGCCACGTGATCAGTGCATGATCAATTACGTGCTCAGTGCATGTTCAGTCACGTGACCAGTACATGGTAGCTCGTGATCATTGCCTGATCAGCCACGTGATCAGTGCATGATAGCCACGTGATCAGTGCATGATAGCCACGTGATCAGTGCATGATCAGTCATGTGATACGTGTGTGATCAGCCACGTGATCAGTGCATGATATCCACGTGATCAGTGCATGACAGCCACGTGATCAGTGCATGAGAGCCACGTGATCAGTGCATGATCAGTCACGTGATCATGTGTGATCAGCCACGTGATCAGTGCATGATGAGCCACGTGATCAGTGCATGATCAATTACGTGATCAGTGCATGATCAGTCACGTGACCAGTACATGGTTGCTACGTGATCAGTGCATGATCAGCCACGTGATCAGTGCATGATAGCCACGTGATCAGTGCATGATCATTACGTGATCAGTGCATGATCAGTCACGTGACCAGTATATGGTTGCTACGTGATCATTCCATGACGAGCCACGTGAGCAGTGCATGATAGCCACGTGATGTGTGCATGAGTTACGTGAGCAGAGTATGATCAGCCACGTGATCAGTGCATGAGTGCCACGTGATCAGTGCATGATATGTCACGTGACAGGTGTGTGATCAGCCACGTGAACAGTGCATGTTCAGCCACGTGATCAGTGCATGATAGCCACGTGATCAGTGCATGATCAGTTACGTGAGCAGTGTATGATCAGCCACGTGATCAGTGCATGGTCAGACACGTGAACAGTGTATGATCAGCCACGTGATCAGTGCATGATATCCAAGTGATCAGTGCATGATCATCACGTGATCAGTGTATGATCAGCCACGTGAACAGTGCATGCTCAGTCACGTGATCTGGGCCTGCTGAGCTGCGTGATTACTGTCTGCTCATCTGCTTGACAATTGCCAGCTGAGCTGCACGATTCCTGCCTGTCATCTGCTTGACAATTGCCAGCTGTGCTGCGTAATTCCTGCCTGCTCAGCTGCTTGATTATTGCCAGCTGAGCAGCATGATTCCTCACACCTGAGTTCCATGATTATTGCCTGCTGACTGTTTGATTCGTGCCTACTCAGCTCTTTGTTTATTGCCTCCAGAGGCACATGATCAGTGTATGATAGCAAACATGATCAGCGCATGATCAGTCACATGATCAGCGCCATTAAGTCACGTGATCACTACATGATAGTCATGTGATCAGTCCATGCTCAGTCACGGTATCAGTGCATGATCAGCCACGTGATCAGTGCATGATCTGTCACAAGATTAGTGTATGATCATCCACGTGATCAGTGCATGGGCAGTCATGTGATCAGTGCATGATATAGACGTGATCAGTGCATGATCAGTCTCGTGATCAGTGCATGATAGCCACGTGATCAGTGCATGATCAGTCACCTGATGGGTGTATGATCATTCACGTGACTTGTACATGGTAGCTACATGATCATTGCATGATCAGCCACGTGAGTAGTGCATGATAGCCACGTGATCAGTGCATGATCAGTCACGTGATCAGTGCATGATCAGTCATGTGACCAGTACATGGTAGCTGCGTGATCATGGCATGATCAGCCACGTGAGCAGTGCATGATAGCCACGTGATCAGTGCATGATCAGACACGTGATCAGTGCATGATCAGTCACGTGATCAGTGCATGATCAGCCACGTGATCAGTGCATGATCAGGCACGTGATCAGTGTATGTCAGCCAAGTGATCAGTGCATGATAGCCACGTGATCAGTGCATGATCAGTCACGTGATCAGTGCATGATCAGTTACGTGATCAGTGCATGATCAGCCACGTGATCAGTGCATGATCAGCCACGTGATCAGTGCATGATCAATTACGTGATCAGTGCATGATCAGTCACGTGACCAGTACATGGTAGCTACGTGATCATTGCATGATCAGCCACGTGATCAGTGCATGATAGCCACGTGATCAGTGCATGATAGCCACGTGATCAGTGCATGATCAGTCATGTGATACGTGTGTGATCAGCCACGTGATCAGTGCATGATATCCACGTGATCAGTGCATGACAGCCACGTGATCAGTGCATGAGAGCCACGTGATCAGTGCATGATCAGTCACGTGATACATGTGTGATCAGCCACGTGATCAGTGCATGATGAGCCACGCGATCAGTGCAGGATCAATTACGTGATCAGTGCATGATCAGTCACGTGACCAGTACATGGTTGCTACGTGATCGTTGCATGATCAGCCACGTGAGCAGTGCATGATAGCCACGTGATCAGTGCATGATCAGTCACGTGATCAGTACATGATCAGTCACGTGAACAGTGCATGATCATTTACGTGATCTGTGCATGATCAGTCACGTGACCAGTATATGGTTGCTACGTGATCATTCCATGACGAGCCACGTGAGCAGTGCATGATAGCCACGTGATGTGTGCATGAGTTACGTGAGCAGAGTATGATCAGCCACGTGATCAGTGCATGAGTGCCACGTGATCAGTGCATGATATGTCACGTGACAGGTGTGTGATCAGCCACGTGAACAGTGCATGTTCAGCCACGTGATCAGTGCATGATAGCCACGTGATCAGTGCATGATCAGTTACGTGAGCAGTGTATGATCAGCCACGTGATCAGTGCATGGTCAGACACGTGAACAGTGTATGATCAGCCACGTGATCAGTGCATGATATCCAAGTGATCAGTGCATGATCATCACGTGATCAGTGTATGATCAGCCACGTGAACAGTGCATGCTCAGTCACGTGATCTGGGCCTGCTGAGCTGCGTGATTACTGTCTGCTCATCTGCTTGACAATTGCCAGCTGAGCTGCACGATTCCTGCCTGTCATCTGCTTGACAATTGCCAGCTGTGCTGCGTAATTCCTGCCTGCTCAGCTGCTTGATTATTGCCAGCTGAGCAGCATGATTCCTCACACCTGAGTTCCATGATTATTGCCTGCTGACTGTTTGATTCGTGCCTACTCAGCTCTTTGTTTATTGCCTCCAGAGGCACATGATCAGTGTATGATAGCAAACATGATCAGCGCATGATCAGTCACATGATCAGCGCCATTAAGTCACGTGATCACTACATGATAGTCATGTGATCAGTCCATGCTCAGTCACGGTATCAGTGCATGATCAGCCACGTGATCAGTGCATGATCTGTCACATGATTACTGTATGATCATCCACGTGATCAGTGCATGGGCAGTCATGTGATCAGTGGATGATATAGACGTGATCAGTGCATGATCAGTCTCGTGATCAGTGCATGATAGCCACGTGATCAGTGCATGATCAGTCACCTGATGGTTGTATGATCATTCACGTGACCTGTACATGGTAGCTACATGATCATTGCATGATCAGCCACGTGAGTAGTGCATGATAGCCACGTGATCACTGCATGATCAGTCACGTGATCAGTGCATGATCAGTCATGTGACCAGTACATGGTAGCTGCGTGATCATGCATGATCAGCCACGTGAGCAGTGCATGATAGCCACGTGATCAGTGCATGATCAGTCACGTGATCAGTGCATGATCAGTCACGTGATCAGTGCATGATCAGCCACGTGATCAGTGCATGATCAGGCACGTGATCAGTGTATGTCCACGTGATCAGTGCATGATAGCCACGTGATCAGTGCATGATCAGTCACGTGATCAGTGCATGATCAGTTACGTGATCAGTGCATGATCAGCCACGTGATCAGTGCATGATCAGCCACGTGATCAGTGCATGATCAATTACGTGATCAGTGCATGATCAGTCACGTGACCAGTACATGGTAGCTACGTGATCATTGCATGATCAGCCACGTGATCAGTGCATGATAGCCACGTGATCAGTGCATGATAGCCACGTGATCAGTGCATGATCAGTCATGTGATACGTGTGTGATCAGCCACGTGATCAGTGCATGATATCCACGTGATCAGTGCATGACAGCCACGTGATCAGTGCATGAGAGCCACGTGATCAGTGCATGATCAGTCACGTGATACATGTGTGATCAGCCACGTGATCAGTGCATGATGAGCCACGTGATCAGTGCATGATCAATTACGTGATCAGTGCATGATCAGTCACGTGACCAGTACATGGTTGCTACGTGATCAGTGCATGATCAGCCACGTGAGCAGTGCATGATAGCCACGTGATCAGTGCATGATCAGTCACGTGATCAGTGCATGATCAGTCACGTGAACAGTGCATGATCATTTACGTGATCAGTGCATGATCAGTCACGTGACCAGTATATGGTTGCTACGTGATCATTCCATGACGAGCCACGTGAGCAGTGCATGATAGCCACGTGATGTGTGCATGAGTTACGTGAGCAGAGTATGATCAGCCACGTGATCAGTGCATGAGTGCCACGTGATCAGTGCATGATATGTCACGTGACAGGTGTGTGATCAGCCACGTGAACAGTGCATGTTCAGCCACGTGATCAGTGCATGATAGCCACGTGATCAGTGCATGATCAGTTACGTGAGCAGTGTATGATCAGCCACGTGATCAGTGCATGGTCAGACACGTGAACAGTGTATGATCAGCCACGTGATCAGTGCATGATATCCAAGTGATCAGTGCATGATACTCAAGTGATCAGTGCATGATCAGCCACGTGATCAGGGCCTGCTGAGCTGCGTGATTACTGTCTGCTCATCTGCTTGACAATTGCCAGCTGAGCTGCACGATTCCTGCCTGTCATCTGCTTGACAATTGCCAGCTGTGCTGCGTAATTCCTGCCTGCTCAGCTGCTTGATTATTGCCAGCTGAGCAGCATGATTCCTCACACCTGAGTTCCATGATTATTGCCTGCTGACTGTTTGATTCGTGCCTACTCAGCTCTTTGTTTATTGCCTCCAGAGGCACATGATCAGTGTATGATAGCAAACATGATCAGCGCATGATCAGTCACATGATCAGCGCCATTAAGTCACGTGATCACTACATGATAGTCATGTGATCAGTCCATGCTCAGTCACGGTATCAGTGCATGATCAGCCACGTGATCAGTGCATGATCTGTCACAAGATCAGTGTATGATCATCCACGTGATCAGTGCATGGGCAGTCATGTGATCAGTGCATGATATAGACGTGATCAGTGCATGATCAGTCACGTGATCAGTGCATGATAGCCACGTGATCAGTGCATGATCAGCCACGTGATCAGTGCATGATCATTCACGTGATCTGTACATGATCAGTCACGTGATCAGTGCATGATCAGCCACGTGATCAGTGCATGATAGCCACGTGATCAGTGCATGATCAGTCACGTGATCAGTGCATGATCAGTCACGTGACCAGTACATGGTAGCTACGTGATCAGTGCATGATCAGCCACGTGATCAGTGCATGATAGCTACGTGATCAGTGCATGATCAGCCACGTGATCAGTGCATGATCAGCCACGTGATCAGTGCATGATCAGTCACGTGATCAGTGCATGATCAGCCACGTGATCAGTGCATGATCAGCCACGTGATCAGTGCATGATCAATTACGTGATCAGTGCATGATCAGTCACGTGATCAGTGCATGGTTGCTACGTGATCAGTGCATGATCAGCCACGTGATCAGTGCATGATAGCCACGTGATCAGTGCATGATCAGTCACGTGATCAGTGCATGATCAGTCACGTGATCAGTGCATGATCATTCACGTGATCAGTGCATGATCAGTCACGTGATCAGTGCATGGTAGCTACGTGATCAGTGCATGAGCCACGTGATCAGTGCATGATAGCCACGTGATGAGTGCATGAGTTACGTGATCAGTGTATGATCAGCCACGTGATCAGTGCATGATGCCACGTGATCAGTGCATGATAGTCACGTGATCAGTGTGTGATCAGCCACGTGATCAGTGCATGATCAGCCACGTGATCAGTGCATGATAGCCACGTGATCAGTGCATGATCAGTTACGTGATCAGTGCATGATCAGCCACGTGATCAGTGCATGATCAGCACGTGATCAGTGCATGATCAGCCACGTGATCAGTGCATGATAGCCACGTGATCAGTGCATGATCAGTCACGTGATCAGTGCATGATCAGCCACGTGATCAGTGCATGATCAGTTACGTGATCAGTGCATGATCAGTCACGTGACCAGTACATGGTTGCTACGTGATCATTGCATGATCAGCCACGTGAGCAGTGCATGATAGCCACGTGATGTGTGCATGAGTTACGTGAGCAGAGTATGATCAGCCACGTGATCAGTGCATGAGTGCCACGTGATCAGTGCATGATATGTCACGTGACAGGTGTGTGATCAGCCACGTGAACAGTGCATGTTCAGCCACGTGATCAGTGCATGATAGCCACGTGATCAGTGCATGATCAGTTACGTGAGCAGTGTATGATCAGCCACGTGATCAGTGCATGGTCAGACACGTGAACAGTGTATGATCAGCCACGTGATCAGTGCATGATATCCAAGTGATCAGTGCATGATCATCACGTGATCAGTGTATGATCAGCCACGTGAACAGTGTATGCTCAGTCACGTGATCTGGGCCTGCTGAGCTGCGTGATTACTGTCTGCTCATCTGCTTGACAATTGCCAGCTGAGCTGCACGATTCCTGCCTGTCATTTGCTTGACAATTGTCAGCTGTGCTGCGTAATTCCTGCCTGCTCAGCTGCTTGATTATTGCCAGCTGAGCAGCATGATTTCTCACAGCTGAGTTCCATGATTATTGCCTGCTGACTGTTTGATTCGTGCCTACTCAGCTCTTTGTTTATTGCCTCCAGAGGCACATGATCAGTGTATGATAGCAAACATGATCAGCGCATGATCAGTCACATGATCAGCGCCATTAAGTCACGTGATCACTACATGATACTCATGTGATCAGTCCATGCTCAGTCACGGTATCAGTGCATGATCAGCCACGTGATCAGTGCATGATCTGTCACAAGATTAGTGTATGATCATCCACGTGATCAGTGCATGAGCAGTCATGTGATCAGTGCATGATATAGACGTGACAGTGCATGATCAGTCACGTGATCAGTGCATGATAGCCACGTGATCAGTGCATGATCAGTCACGTGATCAGTGCATGATCAGTCACGTGACCAGTACATGGTAGCTGCGTGATCATGCATGATCAGCCACGTGATCAGTGCATGATAGCCACGTGATCAGTGCATGATCAGTCACGTGATCAGTGCATGATCAGTCACGTGATCAGTGCATGATCAGCCACGTGATCAGTGCATGATCAGCCACGTGATCAGTGCATGATCAGTCACGTGATCAGTGCATGATCATCCACGTGATCAGTGCATGATCAGTCACGTGATCAGTGCATGATATAGACGTGATCAGTGCATGATCAGTCACGTGATCAGTGCATGATAGCCACGTGATCAGTGCATGATCAGTCACGTGATCATGTGTGATCAGCCACGTGATCAGTGCATGATCAGCCACGTGATCAGTGCATGATCAATTACGTGATCAGTGCATGATCAGTCACGTGACCAGTACATGGTAGCTACGTGATCATTGCATGATCAGCCACGTGATCAGTGCATGATAGCCACGTGATCAGTGCATGATCAGTCACGTGATCAGTGCATGATCAGTCACGTGACCAGTGCATGATAGCTGCGTGATCAGTGCATGATCAGCCACGTGATCAGTGCATGATAGCCACGTGATCAGTGCATGATCAGCCACGTGATCAGTGCATGATCAGTCACGTGATCAGTGCATGATCAGTCACGTGATCAGTACATGGTAGCTGCGTGATCATGCATGATCAGCCACGTGAGCAGTGCATGATAGCCACGTGATCAGTGCATGATCAGTCACGTGATCAGTGCATGATCAGTCACGTGATCAGTGCATGATCAGCCACGTGATCAGTGCATGATCAGCCACGTGATCAGTGCATGATAGCCACGTGATCAGTGCATGATCAGTCACGTGATCATGTGTGATCAGCCACGTGATCAGTGCATGATCAGCCACGTGATCAGTGCATGATCAGCCACGTGATCAGTGCATGATCAGTCACGTGATCAGTGCATGATAGCCACGTGAACAGTGCATGATCAGCCACGTGATCAGTGCATGATAGCCACGTGATCAGTGCATGATCAGTTACGTGAGCAGTGTATGATCAGCCACGTGATCAGTGCATGGTCAGACACGTGAACAGTGTATGATCAGCCACGTGATCAGTGCATGATATCCAAGTGATCAGTGCATGATCATCACGTGATCAGTGTATGATCAGCCACGTGAACAGTGCATGCTCAGTCACGTGATCTGGGCCTGCTGAGCTGCGTGATTACTGTCTGCTCATCTGCTTGACAATTGCCAGCTGAGCTGCACGATTCCTGCCTGTCATCTGCTTGACAATTGCCAGCTGTGCTGCGTAATTCCTGCCTGCTCAGCTGCTTGATTATTGCCAGCTGAGCAGCATGATTCCTCACACCTGAGTTCCATGATTATTGCCTGCTGACTGTTTGATTCGTGCCTACTCAGCTCTTTGTTTATTGCCTCCAGAGGCACATGATCAGTGTATGATAGCAAACATGATCAGCGCATGATCAGTCACATGATCAGCGCCATTAAGTCACGTGATCACTACATGATAGTCATGTGATCAGTCCATGCTCAGTCACGGTATCAGTGCATGATCAGCCACGTGATCAGTGCATGATCTGTCACAAGATTAGTGTATGATCATCCACGTGATCAGTGCATGGGCAGTCATGTGATCAGTGCATGATATAGACGTGATCAGTGCATGATCAGTCTCGTGATCAGTGCATGATAGCCACGTGATCAGTGCATGATCAGTCACCTGATGGGTGTATGATCATTCACGTGACCTGTACATGGTAGCTACATGATCATTGCATGATCAGCCACGTGAGTAGTGCATGATAGCCACGTGATCACTGCATGATCAGTCACGTGATCAGTGCATGATCAGTCATGTGACCAGTACATGGTAGCTGCGTGATCATGGCATGATCAGCCACGTGAGCAGTGCATGATAGCCACGTGATCAGTGCATGATCAGACACGTGATCAGTGCATGATCAGTCACGTGATCAGTGCATGATCAGCCACGTGATCAGTGCATGATCAGGCACGTGATCAGTGTATGTCAGCCACGTGATCAGTGCATGATAGCCACGTGATCAGTGCATGATCAGTCACGTGATCAGTGCATGATCAGTTACGTGATCAGTGCATGATCAGCCACGTGATCAGTGCATGATCAGCCATGATCAGTGCATGATCAGTCACGTGATCAGTGCATGATCAGCCACGTGATCAGTGCATGATCAGCCACGTGATCAGTGCATGATCAGCCACGTGATCAGTGCATGATAGCCACGTGATCAGTGCATGATCAGTCACGTGATCAGTGCATGATCAGTCACGTGATCAGTGTGTGATCAGCCACGTGAACAGTGCATGCTCAGTCACGTGATCAGGGCCTGCTGAGCTGCGTGATTACTGTCTGCTCATCTGCTTGACAATTGCCAGCTGAGCTGCACGATTCCTGCCTGTCAGCTGCTTGACAATTGCCACCTGTGCTGCGTAATTCCTGCCTGCTCATCTACTTGATTATTGCCAGCTGAGCAGCATGATTTCTCAGAGGTGAGTTACATGATTATAGCCTGCTGACTGATTCCTGCCTACTCAGCTCTATGTTCATTGCCTCCAGAGGCACATGATCAGTGTGTGACACCAAACATGATCAGCACATGATCAGTCACATGATCAGTGCATGATAAGCCACGTGATCAGTGCATGATCAGTTATGTGATCAGTGCATGATCAGTCATGTGACAGTGCATGGTAGCTGCGTGATCAGTGCATGATCAGCCACGTGATCAGTGCATGATAGCCACGTGATCAGTGCATGATCAGTCACGTGATCAGTGCATGATCAGTCACGTGATCAGTGCATGATCAGTCACGTGATCAGTGCATGATCAATTACGTGATCAGTGCATGATCAGTCACGTGACCAGTGCATGGCAGCTCCGTGATCATTGCATGATCAGCCACGTGATCAGTGCATGATAGCCACGTGATCAGTGCATGATAGCCACGTGATCAGTGCATGATCAGTCACGTGATCGTGTGTGATCAGCCACGTGATCAGTGCATGATATCCACGTGATCAGTGCATGATAGCCACGTGATCAGTGCATGATCAGCCACGTGATCAGTGCATGATCAGTCACGTGATCAGTGTGATCAGCCACGTGATCAGTGCATGATGAGCCACGTGATCAGTGCATGATCAATTACGTGATCAGTGCATGATCAGTCACGTGATCAGTGCATGGTAGCTACGTGATCATTGCATGATCAGCCACGTGATCAGTGCATGATAGCCACGTGATCAGTGCATGATAGCCACGTGATCAGTGCATGATAGCCACGTGATCAGTGCATGATCAGTCACGTGATCATGTGTGATCAGCCACGTGATCAGTGCATGATCAGCCACGTGATCAGTGCATGATCAATTACGTGATCAGTGCATGATCAGTCACGTGACAGTACATGGTTGCTACGTGATCATTGCATGATCAGCCACGTGAGCAGTGCATGATAGCCACGTGATCAGTGCATGATCAGTCACGTGATCAGTGCATGATCAGTCACGTGATCAGTGCATGATCATTGACGTGATCAGTGCATGATCAGTCACGTGACCAGTATATGGTAGCTACGTGATCATTCCATGATCAGCCACGTGATCAGTGCATGATAGCCACGTGATGTGTGCATGAGTTACGTGATCAGTGTATGATCAGCCACGTGATCAGTGCATGTACCACGTGATCAGTGCATGATATGTCACGTGACAGGTGTGTGATCAGCCACGTGAACAGTGCATGATCAGCCACGTGATCAGTGCATGATAGCCACGTGATCAGTGCATGATCAGTTACGTGATCAGTGCATGATCAGCCACGTGATCAGTGCATGGTCAGACACGTGATCAGTGCATGATCAGCCACGTGATCAGTGCATGATAGCCACGTGATCAGTGCATGATCATCACGTGATCAGTGCATGATCAGCCACGTGATCAGTGCATGATCAATTACGTGATCAGTGCATGATCAGTCACGTGACCAGTACATGGTTGCTACGTGATCATTGCATGATCAGCCACGTGAGCAGTGCATGAAAGCCACGTGATGTGTGCATGAGTTACGTGAGCAGAGTATGATCAGCCACGTGATCAGTGCATGAGTGCCACGGGATCAGTGCATGATATGTCACGTGACAGGTGTGTGATCAGCCACGTGAACAGTGCATGTTCAGCCACGTGATCAGTGCATGATAGCCACGTGATCAGTGCATGATCAGTTACGTGAGCAGTGTATGATCAGCCACGTGATCAGTGCATGGTCAGACACGTGAACAGTGTATGATCAGCCACGTGATCAGTGCATGATATCCAAGTGATCAGTGCATGATCATCACGTGATCAGTGTATGATCAGCCACGTGAACAGTGCATGCTCAGTCACGTGATCTGGGCCTGCTGAGCTGCGTGATTACTGTCTGCTCATCTGCTTGACAATTGCCAGCTGAGCTGCACGATTCCTGCCTGTCATCTGCTTGACAATTGCCAGCTGTGCTGCGTAATTCCTGCCTGCTCAGCTGCTTGATTATTGCCAGCTGAGCAGCATGATTCCTCACACCTGAGTTCCATGATTATTGCCTGCTGACTGTTTGAATCGTGCCTACTCAGCTCTTTGTTTATTGCCTCCAGAGGCACATGATCAGTGTATGATAGCAAACATGATCAGCGCATGATCAGTCACATGATCAGCGCCATTAAGTCACGTGATCACTACATGATAGTCATGTGATCAGTCCATGCTCAGTCACGGTATCAGTGCATGATCAGCCACGTGATCAGTGCATGATCTGTCACAAGATTAGTGTATGATCATCCACGTGATCAGTGCATGGGCAGTCATGTGATCAGTGCATGATATAGACGTGATCAGTGCATGATCAGTCACGTGATCAGTGCATGATAGCCACGTGATCAGTGCATGATCAGCCACGTGATCAGTGCATGATAGCCACGTGATCAGTGCATGATCAGTCACGTGATCAGTGCATGATCAGTCATGTGACCAGTACATGGTAGCTGCGTGATCATGCATGATCAGCCACGTGATCAGTGCATGATAGCCACGTGATCAGTGCATGATCAGTCACGTGATCAGTGCATGATCAGTCACGTGATCAGTGCATGATCAGTCATGTGACCAGTACATGGTAGCTGCGTGATCAGTGCATGATCAGCCACGTGATCAGTGCATGATAGCCACGTGATCAGTGCATGATCAGTACGTGATCAGTGCATGATCAGTCACGTGATCAGTGCATGATCAGCCACGTGATCAGTGCATGATAGCCACGTGATCAGTGCATGATCAGCCACGTGATCAGTGCATGATCAGTCACGTGATCAGTGTGTGATCAGCCACGTGATCAGTGCATGATCAGCCACGTGATCAGTGCATGATCAGTTACGTGATCAGTGCATGATCAGTCACGTGATCAGTATATGATGCACGTGATCAGTGCATGATCAGCCACGTGATCAGTGCATGATAGCCACGTGATCAGTGCATGATCAGTTACGTGAGCAGTGTATGATCAGCCACGTGATCAGTGCATGGTCAGACACGTGAACAGTGTATGATCAGCCACGTGATCAGTGCATGATATCCAAGTGATCAGTGCATGATCATCACGTGATCAGTGTATGATCAGCCACGTGAACAGTGCATGCTCAGTCACGTGATCTGGGCCTGCTGAGCTGCGTGATTACTGTCTGCTCATCTGCTTGACAATTGCCAGCTGAGCTGCACGATTCCTGCCTGTCATCTGCTTGACAATTGCCAGCTGTGCTGCGTAATTCCTGCCTGCTCAGCTGCTTGATTATTGCCAGCTGAGCAGCATGATTCCTCACACCTGAGTTCCATGATTATTGCCTGCTGACTGTTTGATTCGTGCCTACTCAGCTCTTTGTTTATTGCCTCCAGAGGCACATGATCAGTGTATGATAGCAAACATGATCAGCGCATGATCAGTCACATGATCAGCGCCATTAAGTCACGTGATCACTACATGATAGTCATGTGATCAGTCCATGCTCAGTCACGGTATCAGTGCATGATCAGCCACGTGATCAGTGCATGATCTGTCACAAGATTAGTGTATGATCATCCACGTGATCAGTGCATGGGCAGTCATGTGATCAGTGCATGATATAGACGTGATCAGTGCATGATCAGTCTCGTGATCAGTGCATGATAGCCACGTGATCAGTGCATGATCAGTCACCTGATGGGTGTATGATCATTCACGTGACCTGTACATGGTAGCTACATGATCATTGCATGATCAGCCACGTGAGTAGTGCATGATAGCCACGTGATCACTGCATGATCAGTCACGTGATCAGTGCATGATCAGTCATGTGACCAGTACATGGTAGCTGCGTGATCATGGCATGATCAGCCACGTGAGCAGTGCATGATAGCCACGTGATCAGTGCATGATCAGACACGTGATCAGTGCATGATCAGTCACGTGATCAGTGCATGATCAGCCACGTGATCAGTGCATGACCAGGCACGTGATCAGTGCATGTCCAGCCACGTGATCAGTGCATGATAGCCACGTGATCAGTGCATGATCAGTCACGTGATCAGTGCATGATCAGTTATGTGATCAGTGCATGATCAGCCACGTGATCAGTGCATGATCAGCCACATGATCAGTGCATGATCAATTACGTGATCAGTGCATGATCAGTCACGTGACCAGTACATGGTAGCTACGTGATCATTGCATGATCAGCCACGTGATCAGTGCATGATAGCCACGTGATCAGTGCATGATAGCCACGTGATCAGTGCATGATCAGTCATGTGATCGTGTGTGATCAGCCACGTGATCAGTGCATGATATCCACGTGATCAGTGCATGACAGCCACGTGATCAGTGCATGATAGCCACGTGATCAGTGCATGATCAGTCACGTGATCATGTGTGATCAGCCACGTGATCAGTGCATGATCAGCCACGTGATCAGTGCATGATCAGTCACGTGATCAGTGCATGATCATCCACGTGATCAGTGCATGATCAGTCACGTGATCAGTGCATGATATAGACGTGATCAGTGCATGATCAGTCACGTGATCAGTGCATGATAGCCACGTGATCAGTGCATGATCAGTCACGTGATCAGTGCATGATCAGTCACGTGACCAGTACATGATAGTTACGTGATCATTGCATGATCAGCCACGTGATAGTGCATGACAGCCACGTGATCAGTGCATGATCAGTCACGTGATCAGTGCATGATCAGTCATGTGATCAGTGCATGGTAGCTGCGTGATCATGCATGATCAGCCACGTGATCAGTGCATGATAGCCACGTGATCAGTGCATGATCAGCCACGTGATCAGTGCATGATCAGTCACGTGATCAGTGCATGATCAGCCACGTGATCAGTGCATGATCAGTCACGTGATCAGTGCATGATCAGCCACGTGATCAGTGCATGATAGCCACGTGATCAGTGCATGATCAGTCACGTGATCAGTGCATGATCAGTCACGTGATCAGTGCATGATAGCTGCGTGATCATGCATGATCAGCCACGTGATCAGTGCATGATAGCCACGTGATCAGTGCATGATCAGCCACGTGATCAGTGCATGATCAGTCACGTGATCAGTGCATGATCAGTCACGTGATCAGTGCATGGTAGCTGCGTGATCATGCATGATCAGCCACGTGATCAGTGCATGATAGCCACGTGATCAGTGCATGATCAGCCACGTGATCAGTGCATGATCAGTCACGTGATCAGTGCATGATCAGCCACGTGATCAGTGCATGATCAGCCACGTGATCAGTGCATGATCAGCCACGTGATCAGTGCATGATCAGCCACGTGATCAGTGCATGATCAGTCACGTGATCAGTGCATGATCAGTCACGTGATCAGTGTGTGATCAGCCACGTGACAGTGCATGCTCAGTCACGTGATCAGGGCCTGCTGAGCTGCGTGATTACTGTCTGCTCATCTGCTTGACAATTGCCAGCTGAGCTGCACGATTCCTGCCTGTCAGCTGCTTGACAATTGCCACCTGTGCTGCGTAATTCCTGCCTGCTCAGCTACTTGATTATTGCCAGCTGAGCAGCATGATTTCTCAGAGGTGAGTTACATGATTATAGCCTGCTGACTGATTCCTGCATACTCAGCTCTATGTTCATTGCCTCCATAGGCACATGATCAGTGTATGACACCAAACATGATCAGCACATGATCAGTCACATGATCAGTGCATGATAAGCCACGTGATCAGTGCATGATCAATTGTGATCAGTGCATGATCAGTCACGTGACAGTACATGGTAGCTGCGTGATCATGCATGATCAGCCACGTGATCAGTGCATGATAGCCACGTGATCAGTGCATGATCAGTCACGTGATCAGTGCATGATCAGTCACGTGATCAGTGCATGATCAGTCACGTGATCAGTGCATGATCAGCCACGTGATCAGTGCATGATCAGTCACGTGATCAGTGCATGGCAGCTCCGTGATCAGTGCATGATCAGCCACGTGATCAGTGCATGATAGCCACGTGATCAGTGCATGATAGCCACGTGATCAGTGCATGATCAGTCACGTGATAGTGTGTGATCAGCCACGTGATCAGTGCATGATATCCACGTGATCAGTGCATGATAGCCACGTGATCAGTGCATGATCAGTCACGTGATCAGTGCATGATCAGTCACGTGATCAGTGTGATCAGCCACCGATCAGTGCATGATGAGCCACGTGATCAGTGCATGATCATTACGTGATCAGTGCATGATCAGTCACGTGACCAGTGCATGATAGCTACGTGATCATTGCATGATCAGCCACGTGATCAGTGCATGATAGCCACGTGATCAGTGCATGATCAGCCACGTGATCAGTGCATGAGAGCCACGTGATCAGTGCATGATCAGTCACGTGATCATGTGTGATCAGCCACGTGATCAGTGCATGATAGCCACGTGATCAGTGCATGATCAATTACGTGATCAGTGCATGATCAGTCACGTGACAGTACATGGTTGCTACGTGATCATTGCATGATCAGCCACGTGAGCAGTGCATGATAGCCACGTGATCAGTGCATGATCAGTCACGTGATCAGTGCATGATCAGTCACGTGATCAGTGCATGATCATTGACGTGATCAGTGCATGATCAGTCACGTGATCAGTATATGGTAGCTACGTGATCAGTGCATGACAGCCACGTGATCAGTGCATGATAGCCACGTGATCAGTGCATGAGTTACGTGATCAGTGTATGATCAGCCACGTGATCAGTGCATGATGCCACGTGATCAGTGCATGATAGTCACGTGACAGTGTGTGATCAGCCACGTGATCAGTGCATGATCAGCCACGTGATCAGTGCATGATCAGTCACGTGATCAGTGCATGATCAGCCACGTGATCAGTGCATGATAGCCACGTGATCAGTGCATGATCAGTCACGTGATCAGTGCATGATCAGCCACGTGATCAGTGCATGATCAATTACGTGATCAGTGCATGATCAGTCACGTGACCAGTACATGGTTGCTACGTGATCATTGCATGATCAGCCACGTGAGCAGTGCATGATAGCCACGTGATGTGTGCATGAGTTACGTGAGCAGAGTATGATCAGCCACGTGATCAGTGCATGAGTGCCACGTGATCAGTGCATGATATGTCACGTGACAGGTGTGTGATCAGCCACGTGAACAGTGCATGTTCAGCCACGTGATCAGTGCATGATAGCCACGTGATCAGTGCATGATCAGTTACGTGAGCAGTGTATGATCAGCCACGTGATCAGTGCATGGTCAGACACGTGAACAGTGTATGATCAGCCACGTGATCAGTGCATGATATCCAAGTGATCAGTGCATGATCATCACGTGATCAGTGTATGATCAGCCACGTGAACAGTGCATGCTCAGTCACGTGATCTGGGCCTGCTGAGCTGCGTGATTACTGTCTGCTCATCTGCTTGACAATTGCCAGCTGAGCTGCACGATTCCTGCCTGTCATCTGCTTGACAATTGCCACCTGTGCTGCGTAATTCCTGCCTGCTCAGCTGCTTGATTATTGCCAGCTGAGCAGCATGATTCCTCACAGCTGAGTTCCATGATTATTGCCTGCTGACTGTTTGATTCGTGCCTACTCAGCTCTTTGTTTATTGCCTCCAGAGGCACATGATCAGTGTATGATAGCAAACATGATCAGCGCATGATCAGTCACATGATCAGCGCCATTAAGTCACGTGATCACTACATGATAGTCATGTGATCAGTCCATGCTCAGTCACGGTATCAGTGCATGATCAGCCACGTGATCAGTGCATGATCTGTCACAAGATTAGTGTATGATCATCCACGTGATCAGTGCATGGGCAGTCATGTGATCAGTGCATGATATAGACGTGATCAGTGCATGATCAGTCACGTGATCAGTGCATGATAGCTACGTGATCAGTGCATGATCAGCCACGTGATCAGTGCATGATAGCCACGTGATCAGTGCATGATCAGTCACGTGATCAGTGCATGATCAGTCATGTGACCAGTACATGGTAGCTGCGTGATCATGCATGATCAGCCACGTGATCAGTGCATGATAGCCACGTGATCAGTGCATGATCAGTCACGTGATCAGTGCATGATCAGTCACGTGATCAGTGCATGATCAGTCACGTGACCAGTACATGGTAGCTGCGTGATCATGCATGATCAGCCACGTGATCAGTGCATGATAGCCACGTGATCAGTGCATGATCAGTCACGTGATCAGTGCATGATCAGTCACGTGATCAGTGCATGATCAGCCACGTGATCAGTGCATGATCAGCCACGTGATCAGTGCATGATCAGCCACGTGATCAGTGCATGATCAGTCACGTGATCATGTGTGATCAGCCACGTGATCAGTGCATGATGAGCCACGTGATCAGTGCATGATCAATTACGTGATCAGTGCATGATCAGTCACGTGATCAGTACATGGATGCCACGTGATCAGTGCATGATCAGCCACGTGATCAGTGCATGATAGCCACGTGATCAGTGCATGATCAGTTACGTGAGCAGTGTATGATCAGCCACGTGATCAGTGCATGGTCAGACACGTGAACAGTGTATGATCAGCCACGTGATCAGTGCATGATATCCAAGTGATCAGTGCATGATCATCACGTGATCAGTGTATGATCAGCCACGTGAACAGTGCATGCTCAGTCACGTGATCTGGGCCTGCTGAGCTGCGTGATTACTGTCTGCTCATCTGCTTGACAATTGCCAGCTGAGCTGCACGATTCCTGCCTGTCATCTGCTTGACAATTGCCAGCTGTGCTGCGTAATTCCTGCCTGCTCAGCTGCTTGATTATTGCCAGCTGAGCAGCATGATTCCTCACACCTGAGTTCCATGATTATTGCCTGCTGACTGTTTGATTCGTGCCTACTCAGCTCTTTGTTTATTGCCTCCAGAGGCACATGATCAGTGTATGATAGCAAACATGATCAGCGCATGATCAGTCACATGATCAGCGCCATTAAGTCACGTGATCACTACATGATAGTCATGTGATCAGTCCATGCTCAGTCACGGTATCAGTGCATGATCAGCCACGTGATCAGTGCATGATCTGTCACATGATTAGTGTATGATCATCCACGTGATCAGTGCATGGGCAGTCATGTGATCAGTGCATGATATAGACGTGATCAGTGCATGATCAGTCACGTGATCAGTGCATGTTGCACGTGATCAGTGCATGATCAGCCACGTGATCAGTGCATGATAGCCACGTGATCAGTGCATGATCAGTCACGTGATCAGTGCATGATCAGTCATGTGACCAGTACATGGTAGCTGCGTGATCATGCATGATCAGCCACGTGATCAGTGCATGATAGCCACGTGATCAGTGCATGATCAGTCACGTGATCAGTGCATGATCAGTCACGTGATCAGTGCATGATCAGTCACGTGATCAGTGCATGATAGCACGTGATCAGTGCATGATCAGCCACGTGATCAGTGCATGATAGCCACGTGATCAGTGCATGATCAGTACGTGATCAGTGCATGATCAGTCACGTGATCAGTGCATGATCAGCCACGTGATCAGTGCATGATCAGCCACGTGATCAGTGCATGATCAGCCACGTGATCAGTGCATGATCAGTCACGTGATCATGTGTGATCAGCCACGTGATCAGTGCATGATAGCCACGTGATCAGTGCATGATCAATTACGTGATCAGTGCATGATCAGTCACGTGACCAGTGCATGATGCCACGTGATCAGTGCATGATCAGCCACGTGATCAGTGCATGATAGCCACGTGATCAGTGCATGATCAGTTACGTGAGCAGTGTATGATCAGCCACGTGATCAGTGCATGGTCAGACACGTGAACAGTGTATGATCAGCCACGTGATCAGTGCATGATATCCAAGTGATCAGTGCATGATCATCACGTGATCAGTGTATGATCAGCCACGTGAACAGTGCATGCTCAGTCACGTGATCTGGGCCTGCTGAGCTGCGTGATTACTGTCTGCTCATCTGCTTGACAATTGCCAGCTGAGCTGCACGATTCCTGCCTGTCATCTGCTTGACAATTGCCAGCTGTGCTGCGTAATTCCTGCCTGCTCAGCTGCTTGATTATTGCCAGCTGAGCAGCATGATTCCTCACACCTGAGTTCCATGATTATTGCCTGCTGACTGTTTGATTCGTGCCTACTCAGCTCTTTGTTTATTGCCTCCAGAGGCACATGATCAGTGTATGATAGCAAACATGATCAGCGCATGATCAGTCACATGATCAGCGCCATTAAGTCACGTGATCACTACATGATAGTCATGTGATCAGTCCATGCTCAGTCACGGTATCAGTGCATGATCAGCCACGTGATCAGTGCATGATCTGTCACATGATTAGTGTATGATCATCCACGTGATCAGTGCATGGGCAGTCATGTGATCAGTGCATGATATAGACGTGATCAGTGCATGATCAGTCTCGTGATCAGTGCATGATAGCCACGTGATCAGTGCATGATCAGTCACCTGATGGGTGTATGATCATTCACGTGACCTGTACATGGTAGCTACGTGATCATTGCATGATCAGCCACGTGAGTAGTGCATGACAGCCACGTGATCACTGCATGATCAGTCACGTGATCAGTGCATGATCAGTCATGTGACCAGTACATGGTAGCTGCGTGATCATGGCATGATCAGCCACGTGATCAGTGCATGATAGCCACGTGATCAGTGCATGATCAGACACGTGATCAGTGCATGATCAGTCACGTGATCAGTGCATGATCAGCCACGTGATCAGTGCATGATCAGTCACGTGATCAGTGTATGATCAGCCACGTGATCAGTGCATGATAGCCACGTGATCAGTGCATGATCAGTCACGTGATCAGTGCATGATCAGTCACGTGATCAGTGCATGATCAGCCACGTGATCAGTGCATGATCAGCCACGTGATCAGTGCATGATCAGTCACGTGATCAGTGCATGATCAGTCACGTGACCAGTACATGGTAGCTACGTGATCAGTGCATGATCAGCCACGTGATCAGTGCATGATAGTCACGTGATCAGTGCATGATAGCCACGTGATCAGTGCATGATCAGTCATGTGATACGTGTGTGATCAGCCACGTGATCAGTGCATGATATCCACGTGATCAGTGCATGATCAGCCACGTGATCAGTGCATGATAGCCACGTGATCAGTGCATGATCAGTCACGTGATCATCTGTGATCAGCCACGTGATCAGTGCATGATCAGCCACGTGATCAGTGCATGATCAGTCACGTGATCAGTGCATGATCATCCACGTGATCAGTGCATGATCAGTCATGTGATCAGTGCATGATATAGACGTGATCAGTGCATGATCAGTCACGTGATCAGTGCATGATAGCCACGTGATCAGTGCATGATCAGTCACGTGATCAGTGCATGATCAGTCACGTGACCAGTACATGGTAGTTACGTGATCATTGCATGATCAGCCACGTGAGTAGTGCATGACAGCCACGTGATCAGTGCATGATCAGTCACGTGATCAGTGCATGATCAGTCACGTGATCAGTGCATGGTAGCTGCGTGATCATGCATGATCAGCCACGTGATCAGTGCATGATAGCCACGTGATCAGTGCATGATCAGACACGTGATCAGTGCATGATCAGTCACGTGATCAGTGCATGATCAGCCACGTGATCAGTGCATGATCAGCCACGTGATCAGTGCATGATCAGCACGTGATCAGTGCATGATAGCCACGTGATCAGTGCATGATCAGTCACGTGATCAGTGCATGATCAGTCACGTGACCAGTACATGGTAGCTGCGTGATCAGTGCATGATCAGCCACGTGAGCAGTGCATGATAGCCACGTGATCAGTGCATGATCAGTCACGTGATCAGTGCATGATCAGTCACGTGATCAGTGCATGATCAGTCACGTGATCAGTGCATGGTAGCTGCGTGATCATGCATGATCAGCCACGTGATCAGTGCATGATAGCCACGTGATCAGTGCATGATCAGCCACGTGATCAGTGCATGATCAGTCACGTGATCAGTGCATGATCAGCCACGTGATCAGTGCATGGTCAGACACGTGAACAGTGTATGATCAGCCACGTGATCAGTGCATGATATCCACGTGATCAGTGCATGATCATCACGTGATCAGTGTATGATCAGCCACGTGAACAGTGCATGCTCAGTCACGTGATCAGGGCCTGCTGAGCTGCGTGATTACTGTCTGCTCATCTGCTTGACAATTGCCAGCTGAGCTGCACGATTCCTGCCTGTCATCTGCTTGACAATTGCCAGCTGTGCTGCGTAATTCCTGCCTGCTCAGCTGCTTGATTATTGCCAGCTGAGCAGCATGATTCCTCACACCTGAGTTCCATGATTATTGCCTGCTGACTGTTTGATTCGTGCCTACTCAGCTCTTTGTTTATTGCCTCCAGAGGCACATGATCAGTGTATGATAGCAAACATGATCAGCGCATGATCAGTCACATGATCAGCGCCATTAAGTCACGTGATCACTACATGATAGTCATGTGATCAGTCCATGCTCAGTCACGGTATCAGTGCATGATCAGCCACGTGATCAGTGCATGATCTGTCACAAGATTAGTGTATGATCATCCACGTGATCAGTGCATGGGCAGTCATGTGATCAGTGCATGATATAGACGTGATCAGTGCATGATCAGTCACGTGATCAGTGCATGATAGCCACGTGATCAGTGCATGATCAGCCACGTGATCAGTGCATGATAGCCACGTGATCAGTGCATGATCAGTCACGTGATCAGTGCATGATCAGTCACGTGACCAGTACATGATAGCTGCGTGATCATGCATGATCAGCCACGTGATCAGTGCATGATAGCCACGTGATCAGTGCATGATCAGTCACGTGATCAGTGCATGATCAGTCACGTGATCAGTGCATGGTAGCCACGTGATCAGTGCATGATCAGCCACGTGATCAGTGCATGATAGCCACGTGATCAGTGCATGATCAGTCACGTGATCAGTGCATGATCAGTCACGTGATCAGTGCATGATAGCTGCGTGATCAGTGCATGATCAGCCACGTGATCAGTGCATGATCAGCCACGTGATCAGTGCATGATCAGTCACGTGATCAGTGCATGATCAGTCACGTGATCAGTGCATGATCAGCCACGTGATCAGTGCATGATCAGTCACGTGATCAGTGCATGATCAGCCACGTGATCAGTGCATGATAGCCACGTGATCAGTGCATGATCAGTCACGTGATCAGTGCATGATCAGTCACGTGATCAGTGCATGATCAGCCACGTGATCAGTGCATGATCAGCCACGTGATCAGTGCATGATCAGTCACGTGATCAGTGCATGATCAGCCACGTGATCAGTGCATGATCAGCCACGTGATCAGTGCATGATCAGCCACGTGATCAGTGCATGATAGCCACGTGATCAGTGCATGATCAGTCACGTGATCAGTGCATGATCAGTCACGTGATCAGTGTATGATCAGCCACGTGAACAGTGCATGCTCAGTCACGTGATCAGGGCCTGCTGAGCTGCGTGATTACTGTCTGCTCATCTGCTTGACAATTGCCAGCTGAGCTGCACGATTCCTGCCTGTCATCTGCTTGACAATTGCCAGCTGTGCTGCGTAATTCCTGCCTGCTCAGCTGCTTGATTATTGCCAGCTGAGCAGCATGATTTCTCAGAGCTGAGTTCCATGATTATAGCCTGCTGACTGATTCCTGCCTACTCAGCTCTTTGTTCATTGCCTCCAGAGGCACATGATCAGTGTATGATACCAAACATGATCAGCGCATGATCAGTCACATGATCAGTGCATGATAAGCCACGTGATCAGTGCATGATCAGTTATGTGATCAGTGCATGATCAGTCACGTGACAGTGCATGGTAGCTGCGTGATCAGTGCATGATCAGCCACGTGATCAGTGCATGATAGCCACGTGATCAGTGCATGATCAGTCACGTGATCAGTGCATGATCAGTCACGTGATCAGTGCATGATCAGTCACATGATCAGTGCATGATCAATCACGTGATCAGTGCATGATCAGTCACGTGACCAGTGCATGGTAGCTCCGTGATCATTGCATGATCAGCCACGTGATCAGTGCATGATAGCCACGTGATCAGTGCATGATCAGCCACGTGATCAGTGCATGATTAGTCACGTGATCAGTGTGTGATCAGCCACGTGATCAGTGCATGTTATCCACGTGATCAGTGCAGGATAGCCACGTGATCACTTCATGATTATTTACGTGATCTGTACATGATCAGTCACGTGATACGAGTGTGATCAGCCACCGGATCAGTGCGTGATGAGCCATGTGATCAGTGCAGGATCAATTACGTGATCAGTGCATGATCAGTCACATGACCAGTACATGGTAGCTACGTGATCATTGCGTGATCAGCCACGTGATCAGTTCATGATAGCTACGTGATCAGTGCATGATAGCCACAAGATCAGTGCATGAGAGCCACGTGATCAGTGCATGATCAGTCACGTGATACATGTGTGATCAGCCACGTGATCAGCGCATGATGAGCCACGTGATCAGTGCAGGATCAATTACGTGATCAGTGCATGATCAGTCACGTGACAGTACATGGTTGCTACGTGATCCTTGCATGATCAGCCACATGAGCAGAGCATGATAGCCACGTGATCAGTGCATGATCAGCCACGGGATCAGTACGTGATCAGTCACTTGAACAGTGCATGATCATTGACGTGATCTGTGCATGATCAGTCACATGACCAGTATATTGTAGCTACGTGATCATTCCGTGACGAGCCACGTGAGCAGTGCATGATAGCCACGTGATGTGTGCATGAGTTACGTGAGCAGAGTATGATCAGCCACGTGATCAGTGCATGAGTACCACGTGATCCGTGCATGATATGTCACGTGAACAGGTGTGTGATCAGCCACGTGAACAGTGCATGTTCAGCCAAGTGATCAGTGAATGATTGCCACGTGATCAGTGCATGATCAGTTACCTGAGCAGTGTATGATCAGCCACGTGATCAGTGCATGGTCAAACACGTGAACAGTGCATGATCAGCCACGTGATCAGTGCATGATATCCACATGATCAGTGCATGATCATCACGTGATCAGTGCATGATGAGCCACTTGATCAGTGCAGGATCATTGACGTGATCTGTGCGTGATCAGTCACGTGACCAGTACATGGTTGCTACGTGATCCTTGCATGACGAGCCACGTGAGCAGAGCATGATAGCCACGTGATGTGTGCATGAGTTACGTGAGCAGAGTATGATCAGCCACGTGATCAGTGCATGAGTGCCACGTGATCAGTGCATGATATGTCACGTGACAGGTGTGTGATCAGCCACATGAACAGTGCATGTTCAGCCACGTGATCAGTGCATGATAGCCACGTGATCAGTGCATGATCAGTTACGTGAGCAGTGTATGATCAGCCACGTGATCAGTGCATGGTCAGACACGTGAACAGTGTATGATCAGCCACGTGATCAGTGCATGATATCCAAGTGATCAGTGCATGATCATCACGTGATCAGTGTATGATCAGCCACGTGAACAGTGCATGCTCAGTCACGTGATCTGGGCCTGCTGAGCTGCGTGATTCCTGTCTGCTCATCTGCTTGACAATTGCCAGCTGAGCTGCACGATTCCTGCCTGTCATCTGCTTGACAATTGCCAGCTGTGCTGCGTAATTCCTGCCTGCTCAGCTGCTTGATTATTGCCAGCTGAGCAGCATGATTCCTCACACCTGAGTTCCATGATTATTGCCTGCTGACTGTTTGAATCGTGCCTACTCAGCTCTTTGTTTATTGCCTCCAGAGGCACATGATCAGTGTATGATAGCAAACATGATCAGCGCATGATCAGTCACATGATCAGCGCCATTAAGTCACGTGATCACTACATGATAGTCATGTGATCAGTCCATGCTCAGTCACGGTATCAGTGCATGATCAGCCACGTGATCAGTGCATGATCTGTCACAAGATTAGTGTATGATCATCCACGTGATCAGTGCACGGGCAGTCATGTGATCAGTGCATGATATAGACGTGAACAGTGCATGATCAGTTTCGTGATCAGTACATGGTTGCTACGTGATCGTTGCATGATCAGCCACGTGAGCAGAGCATGATAGCCACGTGGTCAGTGCATGATCATTCACGTGATCAGTGCATGGTCAGTCATGTGACCTGTACATGGTAGCTGCGTGATCATGACATAATCAGCCACGTGAGCAGTGCATGATAGCCACGTGATCAGTGCATGATCAGACACGAGATCAGTGCATGATCAGTCACGTGATCAGTGCATGGTCAGTCATGTGACCAGTACATGGTAGCTGCGTGATCATGGCATGATCAGCCACGTGAGCAGTGCATGATAGCCACGTGATCAGTGCATGATCAGATACGAGATCAGTGCATGATCAGTCACGTGATCAGTGCATGATCAGCCAAGTGATCAGTGCATGATAGCCACGTGATCAGTGCATGAGAGCCACGTGATCAGTGCATGGTCAGTCACGTGATAAATGTGTGATCAGCCACGTGATCAGTGCGTGATGAGCCACGTGATCAGTGCAGGATCAATTACGTGATCAGTGCATGATCAGTCACGTGACCAGTATATGGATGCTACGTGATCGTTGCATGATCAGCCACGTGAGCAGAGCATGATAGCCACGTGATCAGTGCATGATCAGTTACGTGAGCAGTTTATGATCAGCCACGTGATCAGTGCATGGTCAGACACGTGAACAGTGTATGATCAGCCACGTGATCAGTGCATGATATCCAAGTGATCAGTGCATGATCATCACGTGATCAGTGTATGATCAGCCACGTGAACAGTGCATGCTCAGTCACGTGATCTGGGCCTGCTGAGCTGCGTGATTACTGTCTGCTCATCTGCTTGACAATTGCCAGCTGAGCTGCACGATTCCTGCCTGTCATCTGCTTGACAATTGCCAGCTGTGCTGCGTAATTCCTGCCTGCTCAGCTGCTTGATTATTGCCAGCTGAGCAGCATGATTCCTCACACCTGTGTTCCATGATTATTGCCTGCTGAATGTTTGATTCATGCCAACTCAGCTCTTTGTTTATTGCCTCCAGAGGCACATGATCAGTGTATGATAGCAAACATGATCAGCGCATGATCAGTCACATGATCAGCGCCATTAAGTCACGTGATCACTACATGATAGTCATGTGATCAGTCCATACTCAGTCACGGTATCAGTGCATGATCAGCCACGTGATCAGTGCATGATCTGTCACAAGATTAGTGTATGATCATCCACGTGATCAGTGCACGGGCAGTCATGTGATCAGTGCATGATATAGACGTGAACAGTGCATGATCAGTCTCGTGATCAGTGCATGATAGCCACGTGATCAGTGCATGATCAGTCACCTGATGGGTGTATGATCATTCACGTGACCTGTACATGGTAGTTACGTGATCATTGCATGATCAGCCACGTGAGTAGTTCATGACAGCCACGTGATCACTGCATGATCAGTCACGTGATCAGTGCATGATCAGTCATGTGACCAGTACATGGTAGCTGCGTGATCATGGCATGATCAGCCACGTGAACAGTGCATGATAGCCACGTGATCAGTGCATGATCAGACACGAGATCAGTGCATGATCAGTCACGTGATCAGTGCATGATCAGCCACGTGATCAGTGCATGACCATGCACGTGATCAGTGTATGTCCAGCCAAGTGATCAGTGCATGATAGCCACGTGATCAGTGCATGATCAGTCACGTGATCAGTGCATGATCAGTTATGTGATCAGTGTATGATCAGCCACGTGATCAGTGCATGATCAGCCACATGATCAGTGCATGATCAATTACGTGATCAGTGCATGATCAGTCACGTGACCAGTACATGGTAGCTACGTGATCATTGCCTGATCAGCCACATGATCAGTGCATGATAGCCACGTGATCAGTGCATGATAGCCACGTGATCAGTGCATGATCAGTCATGTGATACGTGTGTGATCAGCCACGTGATCAGTGCATGATATCCACGTGATCAGTGCATGACAGCCACGTGATCAGTGCATGAGAGCCACGTGATCAGTGCATGATCAGTCACGTGATACATCTGTGATCAGCCATGTGATCAGTGCATGATGAGCCACGTGATCAGTGCAGGATCTGTCACAAGATTAGTGTATGATCATCCACGTGATCAGTGCACGGGCAGTCATGTGATCAGTGCATGATATAGACGTGAACAGTGCATGATCAGTCACGTGATCAGTGCATGATCAGCCACGTGATCAGTGCATGATCAGCCACGTGATCAGTGCATGATCAGCCACGTGAGTAGTTCATGACATCCACGTGATCACTGCATGATCAGTCACGTGATCAGTGCATGATCAGTCATGTGACCAGTACATGGTAGCTGCGTGATCATGGCATGATCAGCCACGTGAACAGTGCATGATAGCCACGTGATCAGTGCATGATCAGACACGAGATCAGTGCATGATCAGTCACGTGATCAGTGCATGATCAGCCACGTGATCAGTGCATGACCAGGCACGTGATCAGTGTATGTCCAGCGAAGTGATCAGTGCATGATAGCCACGTGATCAGTGCATGATCAGTCACGTGATCAGTGCATGATCAGTCATGTGACCAGTACATGGTAGCTGCGTGATCATGACATGATCAGCCACGTGAGCAGTGCATGATAGCCACGTGATCAGTGCATGATCAGACACGAGATCAGTGCATGATCAGTCACGTAATCAGTGCATGATCAGTCATGTGACCAGTACATGGTAGCTGCGTGATCATCGCATGATCAGCCACATGAGCAGTGCATGATAGCCACGTGATCAGTACGTGATCAGACACGAGATCAGTGCCTGATCAGTCACGTGATCAGTGCATGATCAGCCACGTGATCAGTGCATGACCAGGCACGTGATCAGTGTATGTCCAGCCAAGTGATCAGTGCATGATAGCCACGTGATCAGTGCATGATCAGTCACATGATCAGTGCATGATCAGTCATGTGATAGTTGTGTGATCGGCTACGTGGACAGTGCATGCTCAGTCACGTGATCAGGGCCTGCTGAGCTGCGTGATTACTGTCTGCTCATCTGCTTGACAATTGCCAGCTGAGCTGCACGATTCCTGCCTGTCAGCTGCTTGACAATTGCCACCTGTGCTGCGTAATTCCTGCCTGCTCATCTACTTGATTATTGCCAGCTCAGCAGCATGATTTCTCAGAGGTGAATTACATGATTATAGCCTGCTGACTGATTCCTGCATACTCAGCTCTATGTTCATTGCCTCCATAGGCACATGATCAGTGTGTGACACCAAACATGATCAGCACATGATCAGTCACATGATCAATGCATGATAAGCCAGGTGATCAGTGCATGATCAATTATGTGATCAGTGCATGATCAGTCATGTGACAAGTACGTGGTAGCTGCGTGATCATAGCATGATCAGCCACGTGAGCAGGGCATGATAGCCACGTGATCAGTGCATGATCAGTCACGTGATCTCTGCATGATCAGTCACGTGATCTGTGCATGATCAGTCACATGATCAGTGCATGATCAATTACCTGATCAGTGCATGATCAGTCACGTGACCAGTGCATGGCAGGTCCGTGATCATTGCATGATCAGCCACGTGATCAGTGCATGATAGCCACGTGATCAGTGCATGATAGCCACGTGATCAGTGCATGATTAGTCACGTGATACGTGTGTGATCAGCCACGTGATCAGTGCATGTTATCCACGTGATCAGTGCAGGATAGCCACGTGATCACTTCATGATTATTTACGTGATCTGTACATGATCAGTCACGTGATACGAGTGTGATCAGCCACCGAATCAGTGCGTGATGAGCCATGTGATCAGTGCAGGATCAATTACGTGATCAGTGCATGATCAGTCACATGACCAGTACATGGTAGCTACGTGATCATTGGGTGATCAGCCACGTGATCAGTTCATGATAGCTACGTGATCAGTGCATGATAGCCACATGATCAGTGCATGAGAGCCACGTGATCAGTGCATGATCACTCGCGTGATACATGTGTGATCAGCCACGTGATCAGCGCATGATGAGCCACATGATCAGTGCAGGATCAATTACGTGATCAGTGCATGATCAGTCACGTGACAAGTACAAGGTTGCTACGTGATCCTTGCATGTTCAGCCACATGAGCAGAGCATGATAGCCACGTGATCAGTGCATGATCAGTCACGTGATCAGTACATGATCAGTCACTTGAACAGTGCATGATCATTGACGTGATCTGTGCATGATCAGTCACATGACCAGTATATGGTAGCTACGTGATCATTCCATGACGAGCCACGTGACCAGTGCATGATAGCCACGTGATGTGTGCATGAGTTACGTGAGCAGAGTATGATCAGCCACGTGATCAGTGCATGAGTGCCACGTGATCAGTGCATGATATGTCACGTGACAGGTGTGTGATCAGCCACGTGAACAGTGCATGTTCAGCCACGTGATCAGTGCATGATCAGTTACGTGAGCAGTGTATGATCAGCCACGTGATCAGTGCATGATATCCACATGATCAGTGCATGATCATCACGTGATCAGTGCATGATGAGCCACTTGATCAGTGCAGGATCAATTATGTGATCAGTGCATGATCAGTCACGTGACCAGTACATTGTTGCTACGTGATCCTTGCATGATCAGCAACGTGAGCAGAGCATGATAGCCACGTGATGTGTGCATGAGTTACGTGAGCAGAGTATGATCAGCCACGTGATCAGTGCATGAGTGCCACGTGATCAGTGCATGATATGTCACGTGACAGGTGTGTGATCAGCCACGTGAACAGTTCATGTTCAGCCACGTGATCAGTGCATGATAGCCACGTGATCAGTGCATGATCAGTTATGTGAGCAGTGTATGATCAGCCACGTGATCAGTGCATGGTCAGACACGTGAACAGTGTATGATCAGCCACGTGATCAGTGCATGATATCCAAGTGATCAGTGCATGATCATCACGTGATCAGTGTATGATCAGCCACGTGAACAGTGCATGCTCAGTCACGTGATCTGGGCCTGCTGAGCTGCGTGATTACTGTCTGCTCATCTGCTTGACAATTGCCAGCTGAGCTGCACGATTCCTGCCTGTCAGCTGCTTGACAATTGCCACCTGTGCTGCGTAATTCCTGCCTGCTCAGCTGCTTGATTATTGCCAGCTGAGCAGCATGATTCCTCACACCTGAGTTCCATGATTATTGCCTGCTGACTGTTTGATTCGTGCCTACTCAGCTCTTTGTTTATTGCCTCCAGAGGCACATGATCAGTGTATGATAGCAAACATGATCAGCGCATGATCAGTCACATGATCAGCGCCATTAAGTCACGTGATCACTACATGATAGTCATGTGATCAGTCCATGATCAGTCACGGTATCAGTGCATGATCAGCCACGTGATCAGTGCATGATCTGTCACAAGATTAGTGTATGATCATCCACGTGATCAGTGCACGGGCAGTCACGTGATCAGTGCATGATATAGACGTGAACAGTGCATGATCAGTCACGTGATCAGTACATGGTAGCCACGTGATCGTTGCATGATCAGCCACGTGAGCAGAGCATGATAGCCACGTGGTCAGTGCATGATCAGTCACGTGATCAGTGCATGATCAGTCATGTGACCTGTACATGGTAGCTGCGTGATCATGACATAATCAGCCACGTGAGCAGTGCATGATAGCCACGTGATCAGTGCATGATCAGACACGTGATCAGTGCATGATCAGTCACGTGATCAGTGCATGGTCAGTCATGTGACCAGTACATGGTAGCCGCGTGATCATGGCATGATCAGCCACGTGAGCAGTGCATGATAGCCACGTGATCAGTGCATGATCAGACACGAGATCAGTGCATGATCAGTCACGTGATCAGTGCATGATCAGCCAAGTGATCAGTGCATGATCAGCCACGTGATCAGTGCATGAGCAGCCACGTGATCAGTGCATGGTCAGTCACGTGATACATGTGTGATCAGCCACGTGAGCAGTGCGTGATCAGCCACGTGATCAGTGCAGGATCAATTACGTGATCAGTGCATGATCAGTCACGTGACCAGTACGTGGATCAGCCACGTGATCATTGCATGTTCAGCCACGTGAGCAGAGCATGATAGCCACGTGATCAGTGCATGATCAGTTACGTGAGCAGTTTATGATCAGCCACGTGATCAGTGCATGGTCAGACACGTGAACAGTGTATGATCAGCCACGTGATCAGTGCATGATATCCAAGTGATCAGTGCATGATCATCACGTGATCAGTGTATGATCAGCCACGTGAACAGTGCATGCTCAGTCACGTGATCTGGGCCTGCTGAGCTGCGTGATTCCTGTCTGCTCATCTGCTTGACAATTGCCAGCTGAGCTGCACGATTCCTGCCTGTCATCTGCTTGACAATTGCCAGCTGTGCTGCGTAATTCCTGCCTGCTCAGCTGCTTGATTATTGCCAGCTGAGCAGCATGATTCCTCACACCTGAGTTCCATGATTATTCCCTGCTGACTGTTTGAATCGTGCCTACTCAGCTCTTTGTTTATTGCCTCCAGAGGCACATGATCAGTGTATGATAGCAAACATGATCAGCGCATGATCAGTCACATGATCAGCGCCATTAAGTCACGTGATCACTACATGATAGTCATGTGATCAGTCCATGCTCAGTCACGGTATCAGTGCATGATCAGCCACGTGATCAGTGCATGATCTGTCACAAGATTAGTGTATGATCATCCACGTGATCAGTGCACGGGCAGTCATGTGATCAGTGCATGATATAGACGTGAACAGTGCATGATCAGTCTCGTGATCAGTACATGGTTGCTACGTGATCGTTGCATGATCAGCCACGTGAGCAGAGCATGATAGCCACGTGGTCAGTGCATGATCAGTCACGTGATCAGTGCATGATCAGTCATGTGACCTGTACATGGTAGCTGCGTGATCATGACATAATCAGCCACGTGAGCAGTGCATGATAGCCACGTGATCAGTGCATGATCAGACACGAGATCAGTGCATGATCAGTCACGTGATCAGTGCATGGTCAGTCATGTGACCAGTACATGGTAGCTGCGTGATCATGGCATGATCAGCCACGTGAGCAGTGCATTATAGCCACGTGATCAGTGCATGATCAGACACGAGATCAGTGCATGATCAGTCACGTGATCAGTGCATGATCAGCCAAGTGATCAGTGCATGATAGCCACGTGATCAGTGCATGAGAGCCACGTGATCAGTGCATGGTCAGTCACGTGATACATGTGTGATCAGCCACGTGATCAGTGCGTGATGAGCCACGTGATCAGTGCAGGATCAATTACGTGATCAGTGCATGATCAGTCACGTGACCAGTACATGGATGCTACGTGATCGTTGCATGATCAGCCACGTGAGCAGAGCATGATAGCCACGTGATCAGTGCATGATCAGTTACGTGAGCAGTGTATGATCAGCCACGTGATCAGTGCATGGTCAGACACGTGAACAGTGTATGATCAGCCACGTGATCAGTGCATGATATCCAAGTGATCAGTGCATGATCATCACGTGATCAGTGTATGATCAGCCACGTGAACAGTGCATGCTCAGTCACGTGATCTGGGCCTGCTGAGCTGCGTGATTACTGTCTGCTCATCTGCTTGACAATTGCCAGCTGAGCTGCACGATTCCTGCCTGTCATCTGCTTGACAATTGCCAGCTGTGCTGCGTAATTCCTGCCTGCTCAGCTGCTTGATTATTGCCAGCTGAGCAGCATGATTCCTCACACCTGTGTTCCATGATTATTGCCTGCTGAATGTTTGATTCATGCCAACTCAGCTCTTTGTTTATTGCCTCCAGAGGCACATGATCAGTGTATGATAGCAAACATGATCAGCGCATGATCAGTCACATGATCAGCGCCATTAAGTCACGTGATCACTACATGATAGTCATGTGATCAGTCCATACTCAGTCACGGTATCAGTGCATGATCAGCCACGTGATCAGTGCATGATCTGTCACAAGATTAGTGTATGATCATCCACGTGATCAGTGCACGGGCAGTCATGTGATCAGTGCATGATATAGACGTGAACAGTGCATGATCAGTCTCGTGATCAGTGCATGATAGCCACGTGATCAGTGCATGATCAGTCACCTGATGGGTGTATGATCATTCACGTGACCTGTACATGGTAGTTACGTGATCATTGCATGATCAGCCACGTGAGTAGTTCATGACAGCCACGTGATCACTGCATGATCAGTCACGTGATCAGTGCATGATCAGTCATGTGACCAGTACATGGTAGCTGCGTGATCATGGCATGATCAGCCACGTGAACAGTGCATGATAGCCACGTGATCAGTGCATGATCAGACACGAGATCAGTGCATGATCAGTCACGTGATCAGTGCATGATCAGCCACGTGATCAGTGCATGACCAGGCACGTGATCAGTGTATGTCCAGCCAAGTGATCAGTGCATGATAGCCACGTGATCAGTGCATGATCAGTCACGTGATCAGTGCATGATCAGTTATGTGATCAGTGTATGATCAGCCACGTGATCAGTGCATGATCAGCCACATGATCAGTGCATGATCAATTACGTGATCAGTGCATGATCAGTCACGTGACCAGTACATGGTAGCTACGTGATCATTGCCTGATCAGCCACATGATCAGTGCATGATAGCCACGTGATCAGTGCATGATAGCCACGTGATCAGTGCATGATCAGTCATGTGATACGTGTGTGATCAGCCACGTGATCAGTGCATGATATCCACGTGATCAGTGCATGACAGCCACGTGATCAGTGCATGAGAGCCACGTGATCAGTGCATGATCAGTCACGTGATACATCTGTGATCAGCCATGTGATCAGTGCATGATGAGCCACGTGATCAGTGCAGGATCTGTCACAAGATTAGTGTATGATCATCCACGTGATCAGTGCACGGGCAGTCATGTGATCAGTGCATGATATAGACGTGAACAGTGCATGATCAGTCTCGTGATCAGTGCATGATAGCCACGTGATCAGTGCATGATCAGTCACCTGATGGGTGTATGATCATTCACGTGACCTGTACATGGTAGTTACGTGATCATTGCATGATCAGCCACGTGAGTAGTTCATGACATCCACGTGATCACTGCATGATCAGTCACGTGATCAGTGCATGATCAGTCATGTGACCAGTACATGGTAGCTGCGTGATCATGGCATGATCAGCCACGTGAACAGTGCATGATAGCCACGTGATCAGTGCATGATCAGACACGAGATCAGTGCATGATCAGTCACGTGATCAGTGCATGATCAGCCACGTGATCAGTGCATGGCCAGGCACGTGATCAGTGTATGTCCAGCGAAGTGATCAGTGCATGATAGCCACGTGATCAGTGCATGATCAGTCACGTGATCAGTGCATGATCAGTCATGTGACCAGTACATGGTAGCTGCGTGATCATGACATGATCAGCCACGTGAGCAGTGCATGATAGCCACGTGATCAGTGCATGATCAGACACGAGATCAGTGCATGATCAGTCACGTAATCAGTGCATGATCAGTCATGTGACCAGTACATGGTAGCTGCGTGATCATCGCATGATCAGCCACATGAGCAGTGCATGATAGCCACGTGATCAGTACGTGATCAGACACGAGATCAGTGCCTGATCAGTCACGTGATCAGTGCATGATCAGCCACGTGATCAGTGCATGACCAGGCACGTGATCAGTGTATGTCCAGCCAAGTGATCAGTGCATGATAGCCACGTGATCAGTGCATGATCAGTCACATGATCAGTGCATGATCAGTCATGTGATAGTTGTGTGATCGGCCACGTGAACAGTGCATGCTCAGTCACGTGATCAGGGCCTGCTGAGCTGCGTGATTACTGTCTGCTCATCTGCTTGACAATTGCCAGCTGAGCTGCACGATTCCTGCCTGTCAGCTGCTTGACAATTGCCACCTGTGCTGCGTAATTCCTGCCTGCTCATCTACTTGATTATTGCCAGCTCAGCAGCATGATTTCTCAGAGGTGAATTACATGATTATAGCCTGCTGACTGATTCCTGCATACTCAGCTCTATGTTCATTGCCTCCATAGGCACATGATCAGTGTGTGACACCAAACATGATCAGCACATGATCAGTCACATGATCAATGCATGATAAGCCAGGTGATCAGTGCATGATCAATTATGTGATCAGTGCATGATCAGTCATGTGACAAGTACATGGTAGCTGCGTGATCATTGCATGATCAGCCACGTGAGCAGGGCATGATAGCCACGTGATCAGTGCATGATCAGTCACGTGATCTCTGCATGATCAGTCACGTGATCTGTGCATGATCAGTCACATGATCAGTGCATGATCAATTACCTGATCAGTGCATGATCAGTCACGTGACCAGTGCATGGCAGGTCCGTGATCATTGCATGATCAGCCACGTGATCAGTGCATGATAGCCACGTGATCAGTGCATGATAGCCACGTGATCAGTGCATGATTAGTCACGTGATAAGTGTGTGATCAGCCACGTGATCAGTGCATGTTATCCACGTGATCAGTGCAGGATAGCCACGTGATCACTTCATGATTATTTACGTGATCTGTACATGATCAGTCACGTGATACGAGTGTGATCAGCCACCGAATCAGTGCGTGATGAGCCATGTGATCAGTGCAGGATCAATTACGTGATCAGTGCATGATCAGTCACATGACCAGTACGTGGTAGCTACGTGATCATTGGGTGATCAGCCACGTGATCAGTTTATGATAGCTACGTGATCAGTGCATGATAGCCACATGATCAGTGCATGAGAGCCACGTGATCAGTGCATGATCACTCGCGTGATACATGTGTGATCAGCCACGTGATCAGCGCATGATGAGCCACATGATCAGTGCAGGATCAATTACGTGATCAGTGCATGATCAGTCACGTGACAAGTACAAGGTTGCTACGTGATCCTTGCATGTTCAGCCACATGAGCAGAGCATGATAGCCACGTGATCAGTGCATGATCAGTCACGTGATCAGTACATGATCAGTCACTTGAACAGTGCATGATCATTGACGTGATCTGTGCATGATCAGTCACATGACCAGTATATGGTAGCTACGTGATCATTCCATGACGAGCCACGTGACCAGTGCATGATAGCCACGTGATGTGTGCATGAGTTACGTGAGCAGAGTATGATCAGCCACGTGATCAGTGCATGAGTGCCACGTGATCAGTGCATGATATGTCACGTGACAGGTGTGTGATCAGCCACGTGAACAGTGCATGTTCAGCCACGTGATCAGTGCATGATAGCCACGTGATCAGTGCATGATCAGTTACGTGAGCAGTGTATGATCAGCCACGTGATCAGTGCATGATATCCACATGATCAGTGCATGATCATCACGTGATCAGTGCATGATGAGCCACTTGATCAGTGCAGGATCAATTATGTGATCAGTGCATGATCAGTCACGTGACCAGTACATTGTTGCTACGTGATCCTTGCATGATCAGCCACGTGAGCAGAGCATGATAGCCACGTGATGTGTGCATGAGTTACGTGAGCAGAGTATGATCAGCCACGTGATCAGTGCATGAGTGCCACGTGATCAGTGCATGATATGTCACGTGACAGGTGTGTGATCAGCCACGTGAACAGTGCATGTTCAGCCACGTGATCAGTGCATGATAGCCACGTGATCAGTGCATGATCAGTTACGTGAGCAGTGTATGATCAGCCACGTGATCAGTGCATGGTCAGACACGTGAACAGTGTATGATCAGCCACGTGATCAGTGCATGATATCCAAGTGATCAGTGCATGATCATCACGTGATCAGTGTATGATCAGCCACGTGAACAGTGCATGCTCAGTCACGTGATCTGGGCCTGCTGAGCTGCGTGATTACTGTCTGCTCATCTGCTTGACAATTGCCAGCTGAGCTGCACGATTCCTGCCTGTCATCTGCTTGACAATTGCCAGCTGTGCTGCGTAATTCCTGCCTGCTCAGCTGCTTGATTATTGCCAGCTGAGCAGCATGATTCCTCACACCTGAGTTCCATGATTATTGCCTGCTGACTGTTTGATTCGTGCCTACTCAGCTCTTTGTTTATTGCCTCCAGAGGCACATGATCAGTGTATGATAGCAAACATGATCAGCGCATGATCAGTCACATGATCAGCGCCATTAAGTCACGTGATCACTACATGATAGTCATGTGATCAGTCCATGCTCAGTCACGGTATCAGTGCATGATCAGCCACGTGATCAGTGCATGATCTGTCACAAGATTAGTGTATGATCATCCACGTGATCAGTGCACGGGCAGTCATGTGATCAGTGCATGATATAGACGTGAACAGTGCATGATCAGTCTCGTGATCAGTGCATGATAGCCACGTGATCAGTGCATGATCAGTCACCTGATCGGTGAATGATCAGTCACGTGACCATGGTAGCTACGTGATCGTTGCATGATCAGCCACGTGAGCAGTGCATGATAGCCACGTGATCAGTGCATGATCAGTCACGTGATCAGTGCATGATCAGTCATGTGACCAGTACATGGTAGCTGCGTGATCATGGCATGATCAGCCACGTGAGCAGTGCATGATAGCCACGTGATCAGTGCATGATCAGACACGAGATCAGTGCATGATCAGTCACGTGATCAGTGCATGATCAGCCACGTGATCAGTGCATGATCAGCCACGTGATCAGTGCATGATCAGCCACGTGATCAGTGCATGATCAGTCACGTGATCAGTGCATGATCAGCCAAGTGATCAGTGCATGATAGCCACGTGATCAGTGCATGATCAGCCACGTGATCAGTGCATGATCAGCCACGTGATCAGTGCATGATCAGCCACGTGATCAGTGCATGATGAGCCACGTGATCAGTGCATGATCAATTACGTGATCAGTGCATGATCAGTCACGTGACCAGTACATGGTCAGCTACGTGATCGTTGCATGATCAGCCACGTGAGCAGTGCATGATAGCCACGTGATCAGTGCATGATCAGCCACGTGATCAGTGCATGATCAGCCACGTGATCAGTGCATGATCAGCCACGTGAACAGTGCATGATCAGCCACGTGATCAGTGCATGATCAGCCACGTGATCAGTGCATGATCAGCCACGTGACCAGTGCATGATCAGCCACGTGATCATGGCATGATCAGCCACGTGAGCAGTGCATGATAGCCACGTGATCAGTGCATGATCAGTCACGTGATCAGTGCATGATCAGTCACGTGATCAGTGCATGATCAGCCACGTGATCAGTGCATGATCAGCCACGTGATCAGTGCATGATCAGCCACGTGATCAGTGCATGATAGTCACGTGATCAGTGCATGATCAGTCACGTGATCAGTGCATGATCAGCCACGTGATCAGTGCATGATCAGCCACGTGATCAGTGCATGATCAGCCACGTGATCAGTGCATGATAGTAGCCACGTGATCAGTGCATGATCAGTCATGTTGGTGTGTGATCAGCCACGTGATCAGTGCATGATAGCCACGTGATCAGTGCATGATCAGCCACGTGATCAGTGCATGAAGCCACGTGATCAGTGCATGATCAGTCACGTGATACATGTGTGATCAGCCACGTGATCAGTGCATGAGCAGCCACGTGATCAGTGCATGATCAGCCACATGATCAGTGCATGACCAGGCACGTGATCAGTGTATGTCCAGCCAAGTGATCAGTGCATGATAGCCACGTGATCAGTGCATGATCAGTCACGTGATCAGTGCATGATCAGTTACGTGATCAGTGTATGATCAGCCACGTGATCAGTGCATGATCAGCCACGTGATCAGTGCATGATCAATCACGTGATCAGTGCATGATCAGTCACGTGACCAGTACATGGTAGCTGCGTGATCATTGGCCTGATCAGCCACGTGAGCAGTGCATGATAGCCACGTGATCAGTGCATGATAGCCACGTGATCAGTGCATGATCAGTCACGTGATCAGTGTGTGATCAGCCACGTGATCAGTGCATGATAGCCACGTGATCAGTGCATGATCAGCCACGTGATCAGTGCATGAGAGCCACGTGATCAGTGCATGATCAGTCACGTGATACATGTGTGATCAGCCACGTGATCAGTGCATGATGAGCCACGTGATCAGTGCAGGATCAGTTACGTGATCAGTGCATGATCAGTCACGTGACCAGTACATGGTTGCTACGTGATCGTTGCATGATCAGCCACGTGAGCAGTGCATGATAGCCACGTGATCAGTGCATGATCAGTCACGTGATCAGTGCACATGATCAGTCACGTGAACAGTGCATGATCATTTCGTGATCTTTGCATGATCAGTCACGTGACCAGTATATGGTTGCTCGTGATCATTCCATGACCAGCCACGTGAGCAGTGCATGATAGCCACGTGATGTGTGCATGAGTTACGTGAGCAGAGTATGATCAGCCACGTGATCAGTGCATGAGTGCCACGTGATCAGTGCATGATATGTCACGTGACAGGTGTGTGATCAGCCACGTGAACAGTGCATGTTCAGCCACGTGATCAGTGCATGATAGCCACGTGATCAGTGCATGATCAGTTACGTGAGCAGTGTATGATCAGCCACGTGATCAGTGCATGGTCAGACACGTGAACAGTGTATGATCAGCCACGTGATCAGTGCATGATATCCAAGTGATCAGTGCATGATCATCACGTGATCAGTGTATGATCAGCCACGTGAACAGTGCATGCTCAGTCACGTGATCTGGGCCTGCTGAGCTGCGTGATTACTGTCTGCTCATCTGCTTGACAATTGCCAGCTGAGCTGCACGATTCCTGCCTGTCATCTGCTTGACAATTGCCAGCTGTGCTGCGTAATTCCTGCCTGTTCAGCTGCTTGATTATTGCCAGCTGAGCAGCATGATTCCTCACACCTGAGTTCCATGATTATTGCCTGCTGACTGTTTGATTCGTGCCTACTCAGCTCTTTGTTTATTGCCTCCAGAGGCACATGATCAGTGTATGATAGCAAACATGATCAGCGCATGATCAGTCACATGATCAGCGCCATTAAGTCACGTGATCACTACATGATAGTCATGTGATCAGTCCATGCTCAGTCACGGTATCAGTGCATGATCAGCCACGTGATCAGTGCATGATCTGTCACAAGATTAGTGTATGATCATCCACGTGATCAGTGCACGGGCAGTCATGTGATCAGTGCATGATATAGACGTGAACAGTGCATGATCAGTCTCGTGATCAGTGCATGATAGCCACGTGATCAGTGCATGATCAGTCACCTGATGGGTGTATGATCATTCACGTGACCTGTACATGGTAGCTACGTGATCATTGCATGATCAGCCACGTGAGTAGTTCATGATAGCCACGTGATCACTGCATGATCAGTCACGTGATCAGTGCATGATCAGTCATGTGACCAGTACATGGTAGCTGCGTGATCATGGCATGATCAGCCACGTGAGCAGTGCATGATAGCCACGTGATCAGTGCATGATCAGACACGAGAGCAGTGCATGATCAGTCACGTGATCAGTGCATGATCAGACACGAGATCAGTGCATGATCAGTCACGTGATCAGTGCATGATCAGCCACGTGATCAGTGCATGACCAGCACGTGATCAGTGTATGTCCAGTCAAGTGATCAGTGCATGATAGCCACGTGATCAGTGCATGATCAGTCACGTGATCAGTGCATGATCAGTTATGTGATCAGTGTATGATCAGCCACGTGATCAGTGCATGATCAGCCACGTGATCAGTGCATGATCAATTCGATGATCAGTGCATGATCAGTCACGTGACCAGTACATGGTAGCTATCGTGATCATTCCATGATCAGCCACGTGATCACAGTGCATGATAGCCGTGATCAGTGCATGATCAGCCACGTGAGAATCGTGCATGATAGCGTGATCAGTGCATGATCAATTCATGAATC